>NC_142744.1:12180000-12455000 GCF_051943395.1 Hippocampus bargibanti | reverse complement strand
ATTATGCTGTTTTATGAAAATAGCTTCATTTACTCCACTTTCAAACCATCTATTTTCTTTCGCTAAGATTTTAACCTCATTGTCGTCAAGTAAGTGATTGCTAGCTTTTAGGTGCATATGTCCTGCCGATTGAGGCCCACTAGTATTATCTCTGCGATGTTGATGTTGATAGTTTTGGAGAATTTGTTTAGTCTCCCCAATGTATTGCTCTTATACCACTCTATAAATACTAAATTAAATGTTTGTTCACATACCGCAAGTGGTTTGGGTTTCTCATTGATTCATCTTGCAAATCTTTGCTCTCCGCTCCACAAAATGGCCTCATCCACAGTACCTCTTCACCAAAAATGGGCTCAGCGGTCATTTTGGGTGCTGTTTATGTGGCAGCTGCTTCTGGTTGCTGAGTGAGAAAGACAAGCGGCGTCCGCTCACGGGCATTGGGCAGCCTGACCGATATTGTTTGTTTACTCCTATGCAAATCCGCTTGCCAATTTGGCGGCCTTGGAGCTACAAAAGAAACGTAGTCCAATGCCTCCTGACATTTTACTCGGCATGCATGGGAGAAAACACCAACGCTACTACATTTGATTTTTCCCGTCACTCGTAGCCAGACATGTGACGAGGGCAGATTTGATTTTAAGTTATTAAAAGAATAAAAGAAAATCCCAGAGTGAAAATCCTTCCAAGCTTTTGCTACTGTATCATTTGTGAACTGGCATCGGGGTACTTTGTGCAAGGATGGCATTCAAGTCTAAATGCTGGTAGCGTGACAACATGCGAAACTGCCATATCATACTGGATGACACAATTATATTTCAAAGATAATTATAAGGTTAAGACAGTTTCCGGCGTTTATAAACCACACCAACAGATGATTTTCATGTACCTATAAAGCGCTGAGAGACAAACCCTTTGTTTAACTTACAGGCACGAGTGGTTCAACTTCACACGGTGCTTCACTTCAGCGTTGTCGGTAATAAAACATGTTCACTACAAATGTGACTCAATATTACCAAACAATCAGCAGAGATTTACAACTTATTTCAAGTCTGTCAAATGAAACAATCACATTCCTGTCATGGTTAGATACGGCAATGTCGTTGTCAACATTTTTTAAGGGTGCGATACAAAAGTACGAAACAAACGGTAATCACTCACTTCTTAAATTTCGGTTGCCACGGAGATCATCTCTACACCTCATTAAATTGCTGGTTGGCTGTCGCGTTGTTGCATCACTTATGGGTTGAATTTGTGGCTCGGGTATTACCCTCACGACCGATGGCTCTTCAAAAGACACCTATTAAAGGGCAAAGGTCCTGTCATCGATTGCCAGCACAAGTCACAAAGTATATTTTCAAACACGGCACACACATTACATGAAGCTCATTCAGATTCAAGTGGCTGCATGGGCTTACCTTTGTGTTTCTCTTTCTTTGTGTCTGTTTGTTCTTCTGTCTCTCTGAGTGCATGGGGGTCGGGTTGGCCATGACTGACAGGTCAAGTTCGGGACAAAGTGTCAGTGCGGTTGAGGAGAGTGGGAGAGGAGGCGCTGATGGAGAAGGGGGAGGCGAGAGGAAGGAAGCACAGCCTTTCATATCCATTGCAATATGCACGGGAATACTCCTTTCTGAAAAAAAACAACAAATCACGATCAATTGACAAGTCAATCGAAGCATCTTCACGAGATTATCAAAATGTACCTGGCTTTAGTGTGTGATAGTATCAAGATGTTTTTCTTTTTAAGATCTGAGTCATACACCTACAATTATCCCAAAAAAGAGACGGGGGGGGGGGGGGGGGTAATCAACGGCCACGACATCAAAACTAACAAAATGCGTCAGCTGTTAATGAAGCGTAATTAGTGATTCTACCTGAGTTCGAGTCGTATTGCCAACAAACAGCAGCAGTTCGGCTCCGCCCGGCGTAGATTCAATCGAAATGTAAAGTTATTGAGTTGATTTCAATGTAGATATGAATAACTGCTCGTACGACACATATCCAAGACGAAATTGTTACGAAAATGTGTCTCTAACACGGCCAAGAATATCACGCGTCCCCTGTTGTTTTTAACAAGAAATGAAACGCTACTTCTCTCTTTCAAACTCCCTCCCTATTGGTGCGAGTGTCAGAATTTCCGTTTCCGGTTTGTGACGTAGGATACGTCACAGTGGTTAAAAAAAAAAAATCCACACGTTTCGCAGCGAATTACTTGTTCTCCAGTATCTAAGTGTGTATTTAGGTATGTACTGTATGTATTCATGTATGTACGAATGTCAGAAATTAATTGTTTAATTTATGTTCATCAAGTTGCAGGCTCATTTTATGTCTCACAATGTTAGAATAGACGTTAAAATAAATCTAAATCTATTATTTGTCGAAGGGCGTCCCTCATAACAGAAAAACGCAAGCACTGTGTTTTTTTAATCTAATGACTATAAACGAAACGGTTCTAGTCTTCAATAACCATATTTCCACCTGCGTACTATCAATCGTCTTCGTCCCTCTCTCACTCCTCACACCGGTGCCCCCTATCTTTCTGACTTTCTTCAAATTTCCGTTCCCTCTTGGTCCCTCAGATCCTCATCCTCCTCCACCTCTACCTCTGTATGGCCTCTGTGACTCTGCACCCCGGTGGGGTGCAGAGTTTTCAGCCGCTCTGCTCCCAAACTCTGGAACTCACTTCCACCCAACATCCGGAATATTTACTCTCTTCCCACCTTCAAATCCCACCTCAAACCCCTTCTGTTTAAAACTGCATTCATAGTTTAGTTTAATCAGCTCTTTTATTATTTATAATTGTATTTAAGGTTTTATCGTGCTGGGGTTGATTGTTATTTTACTTGTAAAGTGTCATTGAGTGCTTTGAAAGGTGTAAATTAAATGTATTATTATTATTATTATTATTATTATTATTATTATTATTATTATTATTATAACCACACATGGTCGATTACGAATGGATTCTCAGCGCACCTGTCTTGAGCGGAAAACGGATGAGCTTTGCCATGTGACGTCACTGATGTGATGCTCACCACAATCACAGTCGTACTTAGACATTCACATAAAAAAGGTCACTTTGCGTTTTGTATCGCAGGAATTGAATATTCGTTATTTCATTCAATTTCATTTCATTGGTAGCTTAACAAATACTAAGATTAAATATGCATGCTAGAAATATTAGCCATTTATCATTTTTTCAGAACTGCTTATCTTCACAAGCGTTTTCAATGTGCGGTCTTGATTTTGTTCTCAGAAGAGATTAAAAACCGGATGATATACTGTACAGAGGCAAGTTCGAGGCTCTCACCTAAACATTGAATTGTATTTTGATGACAGTCAACCGAATCGAGTTTCCAATGTTCCAACTAGGTTGCTGAGCTGGGTGATATGTCAAAAGACGGTGCACATGCATGAATGGTATTAGATAAGCACATGCTGAAGCAGATGCACTCCCGCCACGCTATATCATGATGTACTTGGGAGGATGCCCGCCTGTTCATCTCACAAACTATTCGGGCAGCTGCACACAGGACGAAAGGCCATTGGCTCTCAAAATGAAAAATAGCGTCCAAAGTTCAGAAGGGCTGTTTGTAGGGTGACTATATAATATTCATGACTAAGGTACTTGCCATGACGAAGATATTTGCCTTTGTTGCCACTTGTAGGCAAACGGGCAACAAGTTCCGCCTTTGGCCGCTGAGGGCGATCACTTCTTTTGGAGATTACAGCAAAGCATTTATGCAGCGTGAGAACAATCACTAGATAGTTATGTGTATTGTATATCCATTTTTGTTACAGATGACTCATCCGTCATCCATTATACTTGAATAAATCTTTATAGACCACAGCATTCTAAATCACATCTTTCTCAATCACAACTTACAAAGTACCTCCATCTCTTCTTCTTTTCCTTTTGGCTTTTCCCTTCAAGGGGTCGCCACAGCGAATCAGTGTCCTCCATCTTCAGAGGTTTGAGTCACATGTTTGTTTTGGCCAAGCTTTTACGTCGGATGCCCGTCCTGACCCTCTGTATTTATCCGGGCTTGGGACCGGCACAAGAAGACTTATGTCCCCTTGTGGCTACAGAACAAGCATTAAATAAATAAATTTAATCTGACTGGTTGTATATCCAAAAGCATAGCTAAAGAAATATTTTTTTGGTACTTAGTCATTTTTTATTTTTCATTCTTTGTTCTTTTGACTTCAAGATGGCACCGCAAGAGTGGCTGTCATTCCTTTCATCTTCCTTTCATAACTGTGAGACTAATGAAGGCAAATCCAATCCAATCCAAAATTGTATATTAAAAAAGGAGTATTAATAACTTGAGATCCCATTGGGAAAATTCCAAAATAGAAGGTGAGCTAAAGACAATATTTTAAGGACTCGACTCTTGTCACAATGACTGCATTTTCAGCGCCCAAAAGGTGCCTCAGCCTCTAAAATGATCCCGCAGTCCGATGTAAAAAAAAATTAAAAATCAACTCCCAAACATTCTGTTAATATTTGTTCACGAGAACCTCTCGGCGGGAACAAACATATCAGGTCTGTGGGGAAGTTCCGTGTAATCTCTCACTGCCACTCCTCCCGGAACTGCCCAATAGACTCGCCTTCACTGCGCGCACATGCTATGTGCACCGGTACATACATGTGTATCAGTGGAGTGGACCTGGCACATGGATCCCAGTTTACTCTTGACTGTGACACTTTGCACCAGTCAGATGCTGAAGTTGGGATTCCTTGTTTGATTTTTGGTAAGATTGAATCTTATTTTGTTGTTGTCTTTGTACATCTTTTAGCACTGTGTAGTGGTGTCATGTAAATTGGCATTTCTCATGGAATGAATGGGTTCCTGGGAATTCTGCCATACGTATTGAATCATAATCACGAACCAAATGTGATTGTAGCACTTGAAAGTGAACTTTTGGATTGTACGGTACCCCAATTGAGATTGCGACCAAGCAGCATTGGAGATCCATATCTCTTTTACTAATTCACTGCCATTCACGAATTTATTCAGGAATTGAGAATATGACGTACAGCGCCATTCCCGAATTTGTTCGGGTTTTTTTTTTCATGCTTGGGTGCTGATAAAGCACTGGCCATGGCTGGCCTCTGTCAATGGCCTCTGGCAATGTCTTTACTTTTCCATAAGGGGTCTGCATTTCCCTTTTTTTCATGTTAGCTCTTTGCTCCAGCTTCAGCTGTTGTCAAAGCCCTATATAAACTAATATGTATTGCATTGTATTTTGGACAGCCACCCTCATTTCAAGATCATATAACTCCAGACCCATATAATTTAGGAATTAAATATTTTTTTCTGATGAAAGAAGAGAGTCTAAGGTTTCTTACGTCGCATTGAATGTTGATGTAGTCCTAAAACTAAATATTCTGTGGGTTCTGGAATTCAAGTCTTCTTCTTTTCCTTTCGGCTTTTCCCTTCAGGGGTCGCCACAGTGAATCAGCGTCCTCCATCTACTCCATCCTCTTCTCTCACACCAGCTACCTTAATGTCTTCTTTGACAACATCCATAAACCTCCTCTTTGGTCTTCCTCTCAGTCTCCTCCCTGGCAGTTCAAGGCTCAGCATCCTTCTCACAATATAGCCACTCTCTCTCCTCTGGTCCAAACCATCTCAGTCTCTGATTTTGTCTCCAAAGCCTCTAATATGAGTTGTCCCTCTTATGTACTCATTCCTGATCCTATCCAACCTGGTCACTCCCAAAGAAAACCTCAACATCTTCAGCTCTGCTACCTCCAGCTCTGCTTCCTGTCTTTTCTTCAGTGGCACTGTCTCCAGTCCAAACACCATGGTTGGTCTCACCACTGTTTTGTACACTTTTCCTTTCATCATAGATGAAACCATTCTATCACGCATCACACCTGACATTTTTCTCCAACCGTTCCACCCTACCTGGACACGCTTCTTCCCCTCTTTTCCGCACTCTCCATTGCTCTGGACAATTGACCCCAAGCATTTAAAATTGTCCACCTTCTTTCTCTTTTCTACCTGTAGCATCACTCTTGCACTTGGATCCCTCTCATTCACACACATATATTCCGTCTTGCTGTGTCGGATCTTCATTCCTCTCCTTTCCAGGGCATACCTCCACATCTCTAGTTTTCCCCCCACCTGTTCCCTGCTCTTGCTACAGATCACAATATAATCTGCAAACATCATGGTCCTATGAGATTCTTGTCTAACATCGTATGTCAGCCTGTCCATATCGATAGCGAATAAGAAGGGGCTCAGAGCTGACTCCTGGTGGAGTCCTACTTCCACCTTGAATTCCTCGGTCACACTGACAGCACACCTCACAACTGCCTTACAGTCATGATAAATGTCTTGCACCGCTCTGACATAATTTTCTGTCACTCCAGATTTCCTCATGCAATACCACAGCTCTTCTCTGGGTACCCTGTCGTACGCTTTCTCCAGATCTACAAAGACACAGTGCAATTCCTTCTGACCTTCTCTGTACTTCTCTATCAGCATTCTTAAAGCAAACACAGTTCTGGAATTCAAGTGACAATGACAAAATCCCTGGCAGTGGAGTGGACACATTTTTGCACGTCTGGCAGTGAATGAGTTAATAAGTGAATTTGACATTTTCATGGATGTCATTGTCATCTTCAATACTTGTAGTAGGTTAGCCGTGAGGGCATGTTGCTTTTTCATTCTGATTCCTCAGCAACAGCTTGTGTTGTTAGAGCCCCCTCCCACTCCAACAACAGTTAATCTCATCACAAAAAAGTGCACTTTGTTACAGCAGCTGCTTTGCTAAAAATGCAAATCCCTGACCACTGTTTTTTTTTAATACTTTGTCTACGTTCTTTCATCGGGAAAAACACTGGTTGACCAAGTGTGCATTTTTTTCATTTTCTGGTCACTTCATTGAACTAAGAATGAGGTCCAAAAAAGGACTGCGGGTCATGCGTTTGGAAAGTGTTGCCTCTGCCTTTTCAATTACCTCACCCCTCCTTACCCGCAAACCCGCACGGTCCAACTCACCCTGTCCCTCTCTGCTTGTCACATGCTCTTTTCACAGCATAGAAAAGTTTCTGGATTAGGGCAGAATTAACACAAAGCGGTGACGCCACTCCAGCGACATTCTCAAACAACATTTGAAGGGGAGCAGGAGGGACGGTGACTGAGAGAGCGACGTGACGCGGTCAAGACACTCCAGCAAAGGCCATCGGAGAAAAAGCTTGCAACTTTTGATCGCGAGAGTCAGACGAGTTCACCCGAGAGACGTCGGGAGCAGAGAGGGGCGGGGATCTTTGGCCACCAAATCCTGAAGGATGGACGACAAGGAGGCTGTTGGGATCCTGGTAAGTTCAATGATCATATACACTTAACAAAAAAACAAACATTAACCCCTTCATCCTTCGCAGACTCATACATTAATAAATGACAGTTGTAGATGTTTTATTTATTGTATTTTTTTTTTATCAGTAATACGGTTAGTGATTGAGATCTTGCTTCATCATTCTGTCCCCGTTTAGTCCAAGCCCTCCAGTCCATCTTAACAGAAAAAAAGGAGGACAGATGTACACCTCAGCCCTCTTTTGACATTCATGCTTGTCTGAAGCCCAGCTTTGCTCCATCATGCCATTTTGTCCATTACTCATCATCATTTCCGGCTCAACAAGCTCACAGCTACACACAAGAATATTATCAGTCTCTCCCGCTTGCTTCTCTTGCTCTCTCTGTCGCTCAATTCTAAATAGAAGGAGATAGTTGGAGACTCGAAGATAACGTTTCTGCTTTAAGAGACCTCTGAGAGTGTGAGTGGACGATTGAACGACAATCCGGCCAAGTTATAAACTGCTGAAAAGCAAAATAACAAGGCCAGACTGGAGTAAAGACTGTATTAACAGCAGAACTTTTCTCATCTCGACAGTATTTTCACAGCAATGCTGTTTCCCAGCGTACAGTCAGAAAACATAAAGTAGCCTAGTGGAAATTTGGCAATGGGATGATGTCTGAATATACAGCAGATCAGATAAAGTTCACAAGAGAGGTGAGGATCTGAGATCAACACAGGCTAAATTTTACAGCTGGAGACTTTAAATGCTAGTTGAGTCTAAATGAACTCGATTTTAATGAATATAAAGGTTGTACGGAAACCTCTGAATGCTGAGCGATGCCCATACATAAATGTTTTGTGTGTGCGTGAGCGTTTGTGTGTGAACACACGTTCTCCCGTCACCAAGTGGCACTGCATCTATTGTCTTATTTTTCCATTCAACTCTTCTCTCTGCTTTCCATTTCTTATTTGTTTCAAATTATTCATTTAATTCATTTTCAAATATACTTTGATTAAATTTATGAGTGAGTTCACTAGAACAAAGGTCCACCAAATGTTGAAAAAACCTGGAAGCCTATCTTATGAACAAAACGTACAGTATAGCGCAAGATTCAACATCTGTTTCATAGCGACGCGACCGATCGACTCATAGATTGTTATACTTCCGGGGCACGGCGCACATGCTGACATGGAAGCATATCTCGCTATTTGTGAAGGCTTTTGAAAGGGAGCCTCCTAGACCAAGTTCAACCGCGACTACGAAGTCGCTGATGAGACAGGAGCCGCCATTTTTACAACGCTCTAATTGCATAATGTTTGACATTGGCGGTGTTAGGCCTGGGTCACTGTGGCTAATCTGTGCTGTAGGCTGTGAAGTGGAAGGAAATAGAAAAGAAATAGTGCTACACCTCCCCAGGGTCACGATACATACTGACATCAAGTCCACAACACACTGGCACCTTTTTCAAATTCCAAAGCAGACGTGATTTGTGTGTGTGTCTGATTTCACCCCAGCTGATTGAGTAGCTCAGCAGGGGAAGCATTATGGCATTTGGTTGTCTGGCAGATGTAGATGTTTCTTTAAACTATTGTGTCAAATGTGTCAAAGTCAATGCCCGGGGGCCAAATCTGGAAAACAAGTTAGTGATTAATTTGGTGTGCACTCTAGATGTAATATTTGGAGGGGATTAAACATTCTAATTACTTATCCAAACTCATAACGGTCCCTGAGGGGAAACTGTAACTCCAATATAGCCCCTAAGTCAATATAGCCTCCAATATAGCCCCCGGCACTATTAAATAAAGTCAGCTGGAACAAAATCTCAAACGAAAAAGTCATCAGAACACAAAGGTCCAAACTAGCAAACTAAACGAGTAGTAAAACATGACAAGACGAAACAAACCTGACAGTGTGAAACAAACAATGACCTGACACTGAACGGCCGTTCCAGGAGTCCCTTTAACTGCCCCTGATTAAAACGAAGTTAAATTGGTTTTACAATACTTGATTATATCTCCAATTACATTTGTCTCTGTTGATCAAATAAGTGAATCCTGTGGTCACATTTTCCTCAAGCGGTGCACACCTCCATTCCAAGGATCCAAGGACAATTAGTTTGAACAGAAGAGCGAATGAGAGCCAACCCCCTTTTTCACGATATCCACTTTCCCTTCCTCTTTATGGCCGCCACACACTGCGCAGTGTCAGTCAAGGAACACAAAGGTTGCTACAGAAAGAGGACATGGTCAGGACCTACTGTCATTCACACTTGAATGGTCCCGTGTTAGTGAATCGACTTAGCAAGGTGCACACCGCTTACAAAAGTTTGCCCCAAGCTTCCGTATTTCATCCACAGGCATGTGAATTTGTAAAAATGGTTATGTGTTGTTGTACAATACAATACAATACAATACAAGACAATACAATACATTCTAATTTATATAGCGCTTTCACAACAGCTGCCGCGGTAACAAAGCGTTTCACATAATAGTCCACATAAAGCAAAGTAGTAAACACAACTGTAACATAAAAACATGGACAGTTTTGCAATCATAACGACTTTCCCCATACACTCTTTGATGTTTAAGTACAAGCCCAATCTGAATAAAATGTCCAAAGCAACTGACATGGTTCCCAATTTAAAAGAAGCACAGAGGCAAAGATGCGATGGGGGTTGGGGAAACATTTTTGCACAGTTAAACATTTTAGTCTTCTGACATTTCTATATGCTTAGAATACTTTGTTTTTATCTTTTCACACACACCCCTTTCAATGTTGCTGCTGTAGATTGAAAATGTCACCATTGTGGGACTTTTAAAGGCTTTCTGATTTTGAAAAACAAAAAACAAAGAAAAAACATTATGCGACACAACACAAAGGACGCACACTCATACGATCTTTTCGTAGCACTTTTTGCACCTTCTTTTTTGTATGAAGCAGTTCTAGATGAAAGAGGAGAGGATGAATGCTTCATTTTCACCAGTGGATCAGGGGCATATGGTGAAATGTGCATGTCTGCTACAAGCTAAATGTTGAATGCAGTGACGTGCGGTGAGGTTCATGGCTGGTGAGGCACTGACGTCATCAATGACGTCACCACTCGTCTCTACTTAGTATTTTAACGGTAAATTCAGCGATTTTGAAAAAAATCCTAAAACGGTGAAGTTAAATGGACAAGAACTTTAAAGTACAAATCACTAAATACATCTAACTGTTTAATTTATTTTTTCATTTGATATTTCCATGACAGCTTTCCATGATGACAGGTGAGGCACTGCCTCACCTGCCTCCACTGACTGCACGTCACTGGTTGAATGCAAACATGAATCTGTAGCATCCATTGACGAAAAGAGATTGTCTCACATGTCCGGTCCCATGTAAATCTGTTTCAATTCCAAGCTGTGACAGTTCCACATATGCACCACAACACAAAAACAACAAAAAAAAGCAAGGCTGCTTACTCGGGCGCCATGTTGGACTTTTTTTTTTTTTGTAAAACCATACACATGCACTGCACATACACATACACTGCACATACATGCAGATCGGGGTTGAATAAAATGTCTCTGATTTTCTTCGACTTGCTCTCATTTTCTGTTTTGGTTGAATGGTGAACAGACTGAGTGACATGTTTTGTGATCGAGAGCTCCTGACCTAATCGACTATATTTTCGACTTTTTTTAATGACATGGAGAAAGAAACAATTGTCATGGTTGGAGACTGTCAGAGACGGATTTTTTCCCTAGCCATCCTTTGTCACATTATGAGCGTGTCAGCGACTTTGGCCACGTGTGTCCAACTTCAGTCACATGTACCTTGCTTTCATTCCCAGCAACGGTCCCATATGTTTGTCAAAATGTGTGTGTTGTGTGCTTTTTTTCGAGCCTGATTTGTTCCCCTGCTTTCCCTCGGATGAGCCCCGCGCTCCCTGGGGGTCCGAGGCCGAAGCCTCACGCTATTTATACAGACCCAACAGCTGGGGCCCTCCCAGCCAAAGCAGTGGGGGTCGGGGAATGGGGAGAGAAATTATGATGGAAACTTCAGGTTAAACCAAGCGTTGGAAATGTCTGCTCAGCCCAGCGACTCCCCCCCCCCCCCCCCCCCCCCACACACACCCCTAGCCCATCACATCTTTGCCTCTGTGCGTCTTTTACATGGGAACCAGGGCGGCCATGTCAGTTGGACAAGTATCCGACATCAAGTTGTCATTTTCCCACTACGTTTGCTGCTTTGTGAATAGTCAGAAAAACGATGCTCATGCGTTACGCTTCCTCTGTCAAGCTCAACAGGAGATTTCCATGCGGCCGTCGGTGCACATCAACATAGTGGGTCCTTTTTGGTCTGCTCAATCAAACCGACCTGCAGTTACAAAACTGAGCTTTTTGAGTTGCGGCCTTGTTCATTCTTGATGGCTCTGACAGCGCGTGTCCTGTTATGACCCTTAATCCCACAAACGTGCGTCCTTACTACCCTGGCCATCTTCAGCGCGAGCCTGCCTTCACTTGTGTCATTCTGACTTCTCTTGACTGCTGTGCTAAAAGAAAGATCAGTGGTACGGATAGTTCTTTCATTTGAGGGCCTTTGTCAAAGTGAGCAGTCCCATCGTAGGCTTGCTAGCCTAATGGGAGGTGAAGTGATATTAGTGTAATTACTTGAAAGGACAGAAATTCAGATTGAGGAAGATGTAATTAGTATCATTCCAACTTGGCCTCGTTTGAGTTGGAGTTTTTCGTCGAAAAGCAGTTTTTTTTGTCTTCATAGTTATGACATGACGCCAAGTCGCACAGTGTCATTTCTTTTGTTTCTGGATGGATGACTTTTTTTTATATATAAACACATCCTCATTTATTAGATTTGCACGTGATTTTCATTTCATCCTGAATGCCGGCTTGCAACTTTCACTTGAAAAAAGTCACCTGTACCCCCGTCGTCTTTCTCTGCGTGTCGACTGTGTCCACTGAAGTATGAAAGAACATCCCGTTCATCCCGTTGGTTAATATTTACAGTGAATACGACAACTTTCAATCCCAAAACACTTTAGTTTACGAAAGCTCTGCTCAAACATTGACTGCAATGTGATAAATAGTAACTTTGGCCTTTTTCTCTGTACATTGTTATATTTTCTGACACGATTCACGGCAGCATGGGAATCGTCGACAAACATGGCGGGTAAACACAGTCTGCCTAGGCTGAGGTGTTCTCTGACATGTTCATGTCTTGACATCGATAAATGGCCCAATATTTATGGCTTGTCTTTAGTTTGATCATTATCAACATTCGCTTAGTAACTGTTGGGGCTGCTCAATACACGTGACCAGTTGTGATTGTGGTTAATGTTTTTTTTTTTTTAATCTCAGTACTTTGGCCAATGCAGGTAATTTGTCAATGATTCCATGATGTGATTCTAAGGCTTTAAATTGGACACAAATTATCGCCTGGCCATGTTTTTGCATTTCACGTGAAACGTTATTGCTCAATATTTTCTTTAAACACCCAGCGGACCAACCACCTGTTGACTTTGACATGACTTGAACTATTCACTGGGGACGGAATTTGAAGATATCACCCCGTTTTGGATCTTGGTTCTTACTCTTGTTGACATCACTTTTACACATTCATATTCCTGCCTTTTTATTTGTATGCACATTTTATGTTGTTTTCCTTTGGATTTTTGGGTGTGAAGCCTGACGCCAGTCGTGGGGTAAACAAATAAGCACAATGTGTGAGACAAAACAGACCGGGGGAGGAGGGCTGTGCTCCCAGCATGATACGGTGGAGGGCGTATGTGTGTGCAGAGGGTGGCGGGTGGCTGGTGTGGTGTGTGCGGGGGGGGCATTGGCAATGTCAGGTTGTAGAGACAGACGAGGATTTGGAAGAGTCAAGTGGCACTGAAAGGGAGGTTGTTGGTGGTCTTAAGAGTTGCAGCAGCTGCCTCTGAAAACAAGTGGAAGAAATTAGAGAAAGAGCTCCCATAGGGGACGGCAGACGAGCCTGACGTCACTTTTTTGTTTCTCAACTTTAATCTGTCGAGAGAAAAGAGAAAAACAAGCGCTTGGCTGCTGCCCATACGTGCTCTAGGCCCAAAGTACTTTACTCTGCCAATCAGTGCGCCATTTCCACACAAGACACAGACCGCACAGACCCCCCCAACCCTCTCCTGCTTATGTATTCTGGCAACGTGCTAGAGTGACAACAGGCCATTCATTACGGAGGTAGTGGAGAAAGACTGTGGATGGTTCCTGTGTCTTTTTTTTTAAGGGCAAGGAAGGCGGAGGCAGGAAAAAAAGTGGGATGTGGATGCGGCGGAGAGGAGAGCGGAGCGCATATTACTGAAATGGTGAAATACAGCTAAAAAGAGAAAGTAATTCAATAAGACGAGCGAGAGAGGGGGACTGGGGTGAGTCAAAGCTAAGAGGGTGAGAGGAGGGGGTATTGTGGGGGGGGCGACCATGCCGAATGAGCGAGAGAGGCGGAGAGGAAAGCGAGCGCCATGCGATGAAATGAGGTGAAAGTAATTCAGCATTAATCAAGCCGGAGCGAAAGGGAGCAAATCTTGTGTTTTCTGGCCTCTTGTTTGCCGAGGACCTGAGAGGCGAGGTGTGAATGACGGCACCTACAGGCTCCAGCTGAGTGGCACACCTGGCTCGCAGCATCGCATCATGTCTGAATCCAACACCGTCGCCGCTTCCACCGCAGAACAGGTCGGTTCCAGATGTTTGATTTTTTTTGTCCTAAGCATCAACTTTGGATTGACGAAAGTCCGACGAACGGCTCTAACTTCTACAAAGCTGAGTTTCGGTCAGAGGTGAGCCGTGTGTAGATCCTAATTTGAAAGTAGTTAGCGGCAGTTTATAGGAGCGAGCAAGTCGAGCGCGTTTCTTCCACTATCAAAGAAACGATTGTTTTGCCCGGAGCTGCCCGGACAACGGCACAGGCTCCTGAAAGAATTGAATTCATCAAGACAAGCTATTGTCGCCGCCGCCTTATTTTGCGGTGATCATTCAGGGGGTCTGTGACGACTCAATACCCCCCGCGCCACGTGAGGAGGGGGACGCAGCTCTTTAAAAACCCGACCACGTGTGGCGGCCCTGAAAAGTTCTTATAAGTAATTGCAGTAGGAAGTCCGGGCTTGCGCTGTGAGAGATGGGCCCGGTAAGGAAGTGGGCCATACCGCCGTGTGTGTGAATGAGAGTGACGAAGTAGAAAAGTAGAAAGGTCCAGAATAGGAGCATATTTATGCTCCCCGTTGCGGTACAAACACGTCGGTAGAGGCGACCGTTTTTCTCACAACCGACAATTAAATTGTCCGAGATACATTAAACGTCTGATTGACGACACGCCGCTTAAAAGCCAAAAGTGTGTATGAGTGTGTGTGCGTGCGTGCGTGCTGACCGTTTTCCCGCGCTTTTGAGCCAACGCCTAGTCTCCTGTTTCCGATAGCGACGGTCCCGACTTGAGTCAGCCTGTCAGAGGTCGCTGGGCAAATACTCACACTTGCATGCACACTGTAAGGCATATAAACACACGCTCCCGAGTTTTCGGGCAAGCATGCTCAACTGGCCCGATTGGGCCTTATACACATTTTGTGCTTCAATTGCGATTAACACGGAGACGATCATTCAATTTAGCGGTACATGCATGTTGCATGTTAATCTGCCAGATCAGCGTGTCTGTGTGTTTTGTTTTTGTTTTTTGCTTTTGTTTTTGTTTTGGCCTGAGAAGGTATGTGCCCTAAGGTCCAGAAGTCAGATTAGTTTAATAACTCTCCCCCCAAAAAATATTGGCGTTTCCAATTGAGGAAACTTTACCTGTATTGAAACATATTTGGAAACATCCCATAATTTGGGAAACTGGATAATTGAACAAGACTGCTGGGAAAGCAAATTTAAATTATAAGATGTGTTCTTTCTAAACAATGAAAGTGATGCACGAAGGCTTTTCTTAACCGGGAAAGTGAGCCGAGTATCAATATGTTGACAGGTTCCATGCTGCCGCTCCTGACCGGGGACAAAAAGCTTCCTGAACTGGATGAGTCTGATCAGATTGGATTTGCACTCGGGAAGAATGTTCTTGATCGAAGCGGAACGTGATTTCTTGATGTTTCTATATTTTGGTCTAAGTGCAAATTAAAAAAAATAAGAAAAATACAAGAACGGTGTTCTGACAAGGTTCTAACAGCCCTGTTCGAAAAAAAAAGCTAGAGCCCACCTGTCAGCCATCATATCAATCATGATTATTTTAATTGTGGTCAAACATTTGAAATACCGTCTCGTGATATTTTAAAAGACCGCGGTCCTTGAAAGCAATCCCCCCACCCCAAATATCAGTATGCGATTTTTCCAGCAGCCCCGCTGACTATAAACATGTTTTACATTCATTTTGCCAGTGATCACAAGCTGACTTTAAAGTGTTCGGACAATTGTCAGACTCCTTCTGATTTCTTGACGTGCTCGACCAATAATTGAAATAATAAGGATGTCAGATGGACTGGAATTTAATTGACATGAGCGCTTACGATCAGTTCTGACATCCTCTCCCTGGAATAAAGTATTAGAAGAGATCATTAGTGCTCCGCAGAGCTAATTGCTCAGTTGTTACTTTTGACATTAAGTAATGTCAAGAAAATTAAGGTGAGCTTGCAATTATTATACTGTGTGTGTGTGCGTGTGTGTGTGTGTGTGTGTGTGTGTGTATGTATATATATATATATATATATATATATATATATATATATATATATATATATATATGTGTGTGTGTGTGTGTGTAGGGGGGGGGGGTCAAGGAGTGGGGAGTGGGTGAGGTGTTGGCTTGAGTCCCATTCTGCTATCTGTAAGAGTTACTCTGTAAATTCGTTGCTGTGCAAGCTTGTGGTTTTCCTGCGTTTCAGACGTGTGGATGCAGCAAAACAAGATGAGGGACGAATGTCAAGGACCCCCCCCCCACACTGTTCCCTTTCTCTTTCATTTCTTTACAGTCGAGAGCAATGACAATGACGTATGGTATTACATAACCATATTGGTGTTATGTTCAGAGTACTTTTTACGCTTTAATCCCTCCCAAGAATAAAACAAAAAAAAACATGACAATTTCATTTTATTGTGGGAAGATTGTCGGCGGACGGGGTTGGGAAAGGGGGGGGGGGGTGCTAGGACATGCAGGTGAACAGCTTGCGAGGGCCAACAACTCCGCAGGCCAGTCTCGCGCATCACTTGACAGCCATACCCCCATGAAGGGCCTACGCACAAGTGAACTTGTTAAGCAAATGAGTGAACAAGCGAGTAGAGGGGGGAGGAGGAGGGGTTGTTGTCGAACGGAGTGGGTGCGGCTGTAACGGTCTGACTACATGTCACTCTCCGATCCTTCGACTTGCACTTTCTGCTGATCAGTCAAAAAGCTCCTAGCGTCCATCTCCAGCTCAGTCTGTGTCTCATTGGCTCATTCTCATGTTGATAAATGCCTCAATTCGAGAACAGCACCGGAATTCGAGATTATAGCGTCCTTAAAGTATGGATCTTTCTATTTTTACATTGAGAATGAGCGTAACAATGAGATTGCTTAATAGTCCATTTGTATGACTTCTATCGCCTTCCCAACAGTCCCATTTCCAGTTTGTAAACATAAACAAGCATAAAGAATGGCAGCGTCAATTAACTCATTCGCTGCTATTTCCAAATGTATTCTGGAATTGTAAAGTGTCACATGGAGCGCCATTCCTGATTTTTTTGGGTTTTGTTTTTTTCCTTATGAGGGGTGCCGATAAAGCGCTGGTCAAACCTCTGGCAATGTTTTTTTCCCTTCCACGAGGGGGCAGCATTTGCCCATGTTAGTGCTTTGTTACAGCTTCCAACTGTTGTTAAAGCTCTATATAAATCAATATGTATGCATAGTATTGTATTTTGTTCTGCTGCCCCTATTTCAAGCTCAGACAAGTCCAGAACCATATAACTTATGAATTAACTATTTTTTTCTGATGAAAGAAGAGAGTTTCAGGTTTATTACTTTGCATTGAATGTTTATGTATTCCTAAGACTCAATATTCTGTAAGTCCTGCAATTTGAGGGAAAGTGACAAAAACCCTGTCACTGGGACTTTTGCACATTGTCTGGCAGTGAATGAGTTAACGTGGCACAAAAAAAACAAGAAAAGTTGATGAATGCCTATTAAAGACCTGTTTGGAACACCCCACAGGTAAACAAGCTCACTGCGAACAGGGGTCACATTAAAAACAGGCCGCTGAAGGTTTTTGAAGTTGGACTCTCAAGCGCGGCATTTGTGATATAGACAACTTGATTGTTAAAGAACCAACTGTGGAGGAGGAGGATACGAGGGGGATGCTAGCCAAGCTCTACGCTATGATGGACAGAGCCTACCAAACCCTCCGGGCCACCTTGACAGCACCGTTAAATTGGGAATTTCAACGGTGTGATACAAATAGCTTTCTTATCTTAAAAGAACTCAAAAGACACAAAGTTGCATTGTGTTAGTCATGCCTTGGTCATTTCCATCCCTCCTGCCTCCCCTTTCCACAATCACACTTCTCTCCTCTCAAAAAAACAGCCGCATCATAACTGGCCCCGCAGCTCCCTTCCTCCATGGGGGAGGTGTTTCAGGATTTGCACACCTTGTCTTTCATCTCAATTATATCGGGAAGTTGGTGATGTTGTATGGTCAGACGTTATTGGGATAACGCGAAACTCAAGCTCCTCTTGCAACGTCCTCAGAATGGAACAACAGTCCGTGGTAAGACTTTAATTGGTCAGGTTTAACGTTAAAAAAAGAAAACTAACTAAAATAACTCCTTAAGTTTCAGCTTGATAGCTCAAAAGTGAATTGAATCTGCTTCAGGAACTGTCTTTGAGAACTTTGGTGTCTGGTTTGCTGCAATTCAGGACAGGTTTATGGAGAGCTGCCTTAAAAGTGTTTGGAAAAACCTGTGCCTGAAGAGTACAATTTTAAATATTTGGGGAGGGGGGTCTGCCTAATAGAAGCTTTTAGGTTGTGGTCCCGATATTAGCAGGTGGAGAAGCCACAGTCTACAAATGCTGTCTTTAAGGCCCATTACTCTCACTTCACAGCTTGCCCACAAAGAAAGCTTTAAACAGTCAGTTTTTGGAGTTTGAGGGATGGGGAGGGGGAATTTGGTAGGGTTTTTGTTACCGTTACCGAATGGTTTGAGTTCAGGATGGCCATGTGCAAACTTATTTGATTCTTTCCCTTGTTGTGTTGGGACAGATATCTCTGTGTAACTTTAAAAGGTGCATTTTCGCCTCGTCGATGAGCTTGCCAATGAAATGCATTTGTGTTATCAAGCCAAACATTGCGTAATGTGTGTGACTGGAGAGAGGAACATGCTCCAAAATGATGTGTGGGGCTCAGGTGGGATTTTTGTTAACTCTCCTCATGTCCCGTCACGTTGTTGGCCTCGGCTTTGATTCCAAAGTTGGAACTTTGTTGGCAGGCTTGGGTGGTGAACATGAAATTGACTGTATAGAATTTGGTTTGTCAAAAATGTTGCAGTTTTAAGTTCAATATTTCCACTTAGACTTTTCTTTTGATTGCAGTCGTCACAGTTTCAATTAAATCTGAATCAAAAATGTGTCGTATAATCGGTTCATATTATTCAAATACAAAGTATGAGATGGAATTCCATTTTCATGATTTGTTCGGATATCGACTAAAAAACATCCCAACGTGAAATTTTCAGATTGCCCATCATCTCGAAGAAGGGGGTGGGACATTAATGTATTTCTGATGTCATCATTACTCTTTCAATGTTGATCTTGGAAAGTCTCGATGCGAGGTGACAAAAAGTCAACACTGACTGGGAAAAAAAAGTCAACATTGACTTCGAAGCGACCTTCAAAATAGAGAAAAAGTCGCTCGAACTCGTGGGTGAAAAATGCAAGGCCATGTGGGGTCTTACATAAAACCCAGATGGTCCCCCACAAAATAACTGATGTGGCAGGGAAATGGAGTCAGTGACTGTTGGCTACCACAGCTCAAAGCACAGGAGCCAACACCATAGGCCACAACACCTGGGCGGAGACGTCGGGGTCATTTCAGACAGAGGACGTAGCATGATGTCTGATGTTTGCCTATCGGAGCTGGGCCGTGAAGCAAAGTTGATCATATCTGCTTTATTTTAACTCTGCTTTAACATTTTAGTATACCTTCAAATCACATTTGTTATATTCTTGATCTGATTCTGCACATACTTTATAGATTTGGCTTGAATTGTTTTACTTTGTTGCAAACCTCATAAAGCGTGACAACTAATATCAACTGAAATTCTTCTCATTCAAGACAAAGATGCATCAAGTCTCAGAGTCAATTGATTCATTTGGTTAGTGAGAGCATAATCATATGGTTTGTAAAACTGCACGCCTCATTATTTAATGTGTAAACCTTCCAATACCCCTTCTCAAATGTTAATTTGTGTATCCGGCAACTTTTGCCTGAGTTGCCCTCTTCACCTGCGTGTCTCTCTTCTAAAAGGCACGCACCTGGTTGCTGATGGCCAAGTCAGACATAGAATATGTGTCACTTGCAACAACAAAAGCACAGCTGTAATCCGTCTCTGCCATTTTGTCTCTTTCCAAAATCAACTTGAGAGGCCGCGAGAGCGCATCCGCACCGCCGTGACGCGTCCAATTGTTAGCAGCACTTGTTTGATCAGCTCCACCTGCTCAAAGAACCCACAATATCTCACACTAGGCTCTTTGGTTTATTTTTCTGACAAGCTAGTACGCAGCCGGTCTCAAAGGACCGCCGACAAATCACGTGTTGTTTACTTTGGTCAAATTGTTGCCCTTTTGCTGTCCAGCTGATTGCGGCTTTGGTGGTGCATTCGTGCAGGCCACGTGGGCTCGAATTGCACAGCGAGAAGATGTGGAAATGACTGAATCTTGATCTCGCATTTGCCGGGTTGTTAATTTAGAACCTCCATTGTAAGCGCAAAACACAAGTTTACTTAACTTTAGCCCCTCCTCGAGGGAAACTAATGCTTGCTAACAATTTGCTAGCACTGGAGAATTACAGATCCAGTTTTTGGCTGTTCTTATACTTGTCTTTGTAGGGGTAAATATGCCAAAGAAATATTTTTTTTTCCACAGTAGCCGAGGTTACAGAGCCGGTCAGGAGTGAGAGAGCGACCAGGTGATGGCAACAGATGGAATGATGAAGGGAGGGCGCGAAGGAGGGAGAAACGGGCAGAAGTTTGAAATCGGCACGACAAGACTAAATGCCTACGGACTTTTCTTAGGGCAGTAATTTCACTTTGGATCCTGTCTGCTCCAATAAATTCAAAGTCATGCTCCAATGGCAAATGAAAGTCATTACCGTAATAGATTAATTGCCCTTTGCACCTGGAGAAGTGGAAATGGAGAGTGGAGGCGTGCCATCAATGTCTGTTTAGCTACGACTCCAGGGAAACGGATGACCCAAAAATGCACCCCAAAAAAATAAAAGTAATTAATTAATTAATTAACTCATTCACTGACAGACGATGTGCCAAAATGTGTCTACTCCAGTGCCAGGGTTTTTGTCATTGTCACGAATTTGAGGATCCACAGAATATTGAGTTTTAGGACTACATAAACATTCAAGCAGCGTCAGAAACTTTAAACTCTCTTCTTTTATCAGAAAAAAAGTTAATTCCCAAGTTATATGGGTCTGGGGTTATCTGAGCTTGAAATGGGGGCGGCTGTACAAAAGGAAAACATACATATTGGTTTAACAGCTGAAGCTTGAAGAAAGCGCTAACATGGAAAAAGGGAAATGCTGCCCCCTTGTGAAAGAGAAAAAACACTGCCATAGGCCATGGCCAGCTCTTTATGGGCACCCAAACAAGAAAAAACTAAACCTGAACAAATTCGGTAATGGCAATGAACGAGTTAATTGAAAAATAATCAGAATTGTCTGTCGTACTTTTTGTAGCAGCAAAACACATCAACTGGCTAAGCTAAGCTTGTGTGTCTTTTGTTACAGAACGGAGCCATTCTGGGTGAACCGGTGAAGAAGAATGATAATACACGGAGAGGCAACTGGGGGAACCAAATCGAGTTTGTCCTCACGAGTGTTGGCTATGCTGTGGGTCTGGGCAATGTTTGGAGGTTTCCCTACCTCTGCTACAGAAACGGAGGAGGTAGGCATTTCGTGGCACACAAATGTGCATGCTAAGCATTTCAGTGAGCACAAGGAATGATCAACTGATTTAAGAAAAATAACATTTAAACTACACAGAGAACAAATACTTAACGTTTAAATTTTTGTCTCGCTCTTTGCTCACAATTTACCTCCATCTAATTGGGTGAAATTGAATTAGGAACCTGTCATTTGGATGTAAATCACGCATTTAAGGGTCCATTTCGCAATAATTACTATCATGGATCAAATGCGAATTTTTTTTAAATCACTGGAGCATGAGTCCTGAAAGCTTCCGCAAAACAAACAAAAGATATGCCGAATGTTTTCCCAGTGATCCCATGTAGAAGCCTGTTGATTCTGATATTGATGGCACACTGTCCCTTCATCCAGCTTTTTGGCTCACGTCTCAGTTGTATTGAGGGTGTCGCCATGTACTAATATGCATTCTGTAACGGGCCGTGGATTTCATCGCTAGGCCATCTGCAGTGCTCCATCTGAATCAATCCAGACTGAAAAAAGTGTGGTGTGATTTCCTACGAGGACACTAGAGGATACCATTAGCCAGGAAATAATTATGACCGACCCTTCTTAATGATATTGTCACAGTTTGCGAGGTGGTGATGGCGGGTGCGGATCCCAAGAAGCAGGCAGGAGGGAGCAGGAGGTTGTTTGACAAATTGTATTAAAATAAAGGTCAGCTGGAAACAAAATGTAAAACATCAAAATCATCTGAACAGAAAAAATACAAAGTCGCAAAACAAGACCAAAAGTAAAAGTCCGCCAAGGTTAAACAAACACGTACACGATGCATGCAGCAACCAAGCAGCAAACAAACAATGAACCGGCCCCAGATAGTCGTGCCGGGTGTCCTTTTGAGTGTCAATGATTAAATGACCAGCACCTGCGAGGCTGCAGACAGGGCTGACGTCGCTACCCGCTGGTCGCCAATCTGATCGGGACGACCAGCACCTGTGCAGGTGTAGGCGGGGCCGACAGCGCCCCCCGTTGGTCGCCAACCAGATCATGACAGTACCCCCCCTTCAAGGGGCTGCTTCCAGAAGTCCCAACAGTCTCCCAAAAGGTCCACTCGCCAGGGAACGGTCGGTGGGGAGGGCAACCGCTGCCTCTCCAGCATACGACGGGCGGCGGCCTGATGGGAACGGGACTCGGCCTGGGGTGGACGAAGACGCGGCACGGATCGTCGTGGGCGTGAGTGCGATCCCTCTCGCACGTTCACGCGACGGCGCATAGCTCTGCGTGGACGTCGAACTGCCAGGCGCAGAATGGCACCCCATACGGCCGTATGGGAACGGGTCTCGACCGGACGTTGGCGTGGGAGTGAACTTCCCGGCTCCGGGGGAACGAGACCAGTCGAGAGCCGCTCCGGGATCCAGCGGTGAGTGGGGTCTCGGACTGACGTTGATGAGGACGTTGCACGGCTCGTCGTGGATGAGACTCAATTCGTCATGCACGACGACAGCGTGGCTGGACGTGGGCGTGCAATGCCAGTCACCCAGTGTCACCCTGGACGGCCACCTGGAAGGAGGTCTCGGCCGGACGTTTACGTGGACGTTGCGGCTCGTCGAGTGACGCAATTCAAACACGACGAGGCTTGCGCTAACGTGGACGTAGCATTGCCAGGCACAGGGTGGAAATGAGACGGGTCCGATGTACCTGCGGGATCCGATGGTTGGTCGGTTCATTCTGTCACGGTTTGCGAGGTGGTGATGGCGGGTGCGGATCCCAAGAAGCAGGCAGGAGGGAGCAGGAGGTTGTTTGACAAATTGTATTAAAATAAAGGTCAGCTGGAAACAAAATGTAAAACATCAAAATCATCTGAACAGAAAAAATACAAAGTAGCAAGAGAAGACCGCAAGTAAAAGTCCGCCAAGGTTAAACAAACACGTACACGATGCATGCAACAACCAAGCAGCAAACAAACAATGAACCGGCCCCGGATGGTCGTGCCGGGTGTCCTTTTAAGTGTCAATGATTAAACGACCAGCACCTGCGAGGCTGCAGGCAGGGCTGACGTCGCTACCCGCTGGTCGCCAATCTGATCGGGACGACCAGCACCTGTGCAGATGTAGGCGGGGCCGACAGTGCCCCCCGTTGGTCGCCAACCAGATCATGACAGATATCCATTTTTTTTCTTGAAAAGTCTGTCTTGAAAGTGGCTTCAACGGTAAATCTCCAACCAAATCCATGTCTTCTCCTCCTTCAGGGGATGACAAAACTGCTATTAAATCAACACAACAATAAATTTGCTTCTGCAGCTCGCTACAGATACAGCGTGCTAACTCTGGCCCATATGCGCTTATCACTCGCGGCTAGTGATACTATGATTGGCTAGTGACTAGCATGTCATGTAAGTGGCCAATCATAATTTGCGAAAACTCTGACGTTGCCAGCCCCTTTGAGCAGGCCTTGGGTTGCCAACTAGAACTCTGATTGTTTATAGCAACAGTTTCATCAACATTAGTTTTTATGCATCAGGCCCTGCAGAAATGATTGTGAAGGTGCCCACGTAGATTTCTGACCCTGGTAACAAATGATTGATGAAATGTGATTCGTTAAATGTTTAAATACGAAAACTAGGAAGCTAAAAGACAATTTGGAATTATTTAAAAATAATTTATGGACAATATATAATTAATTATTCATTAATTATTCGGATATTTTTAGGCCAGAGAGAAGGCCTTTCATGCCCTGATGGCCCGGCACTGTATGAATTCAACTCAAAGCTGTGTCGAGACATTCAGTCTTGTTTGGTGTGTGTCGTTCTGCCTTTCTTAGCAAATGGAGAGAAAAAAAAATCCTGGCGCTCTGACCATGTTAGATACATTTGAGTAAGCTTGTTTTGTTCAAATTAAGCGCCGTAATGCTTCTTTGCAGAGCGGCATGAGACATATGAGGTGAGCGCATACAGATGATCTTCCCCTCAATGAACGGGGTTAGTTAGCTCAAAGATTTATTCATGGAAGCGCTCATGGCCATTGGGTACAGATGTCAAAGTGCGGTCCTCGACGGCCACGAATTTGCACAGTTGAGATGTTTAACCGCCTCCAACACCTGATTGGAATTTTCTGCACATTGGCAAATCCGGCGGAACACTGATAACGATCCTGATCCATCAGGTGCGTTGAGAAAGTTTGGACACCCTGCCGATGTCGGGTGTTGACATCCAAAATTGTGAGCAAGGACAGAAAAGTCGTCTTTATAAAGCGTATCCGCTCCTCCGCGAAGTTTGGTTCCGTCGCGACTCTTTCTTGGCCACTCAATCTTCGTTCCCTTACAAGCTTGCGTTGATGTAACTCATAACTGTCCTAACTTCTCCTCCAGGTGCCTTCATGCTACCGTACATTGTCATGTTGGTGTTCTGTGGCATTCCCCTCTTCTTCCTTGAGTTGTCCTTCGGTCAGTTCGCCAGCCAGGGGTGTCTCGGAGTCTGGAAGATTAGTCCCATGTTCAAAGGTTCGTGTGTTTGTATGTCACACGTTCTTGTCGCTCTAAATGCATAGAATTTTTTTTTCTTCCTCATCCAAGTCAAGGTTTTAGCCCATGCTTTTCAGCCCACAGCAGTTTGACCGCATTTCGCAAAAAAAACTTATCCTCTCTCCTGTCCCACAGGTGTGGGCTACGGCATGATGGTCGTGTCCACCTATATTGGCATCTACTACAATGTGATTATTTGCATCGCCTTCTACTACTTTTTCTCATCCATGACCAACTTACTGCCATGGACATACTGCAACAATCCTTGGAATACGCCCAAGTGCAGCGGTGTGGTGCCCCAAAGCAACGAAAGCCTGGCTAACATCACTAACAGTATGATGGACACAGTCAGTGAGATTGCCAACCACAAGAGAACCAGCCCCAGTGAGGAATACTGGAAGTAAGTTGCAGGGAACATTTTGGGAGGGAAAAAAGTGGTGTATATAAAAAAATGGTGCAGCACCTTGCAAAAGAATCCTTGAATCCTGCAACCTTTCGCCACATTTCAGGCTTCAAACATAAAGATATGATTTTTTTTTGTCAAGAATCAACAAGTGGGATACAATCATTAAGTGGAACAATATTTTTTGGATAATGTAAACTTTTTTAACAAATAAAAAACTGACGCTACACAAATAAAGTTGAGATTAAAAAAAATAAACTAGGTGTATCATTTGATTGATACACCGGACAACCAATCAGGTAACATCTCATGATTATGTACACCACATGCTCTAACAACACTCTTGAGCGTTGCAAAGTTAACAAGCTAGTCGTTCGTCACATCCTAATTTTTCGCTTATTTTCCTCTTAAACGTAAGATAGGGTATAAAAATGAGTGGGAGAGCTGGACCTAGTTAGAAGAAAAAAAGGTATAACTTTCACATGGAATGTGAGGAGGGTTTTTTTTCACGATGACATTTTCAAATTGTGTTTGTCTCGTCTGGCAGCTATCAGATTGAACTCAGTTAATGGCAAAAAATGTACATATTATGTTGTGTTGTGCAAAATATGTGGTTATACATCAACAGAAGTTGCAAGAATCCTCAATATATCTGTCAAAAAATATTGTGGGTCAATCATTTTGACTCATTTCAAAAGTTACTCCCATGCTGAAAAAGTATAAGCACCCCTGCGTTAATGGGTAGCCACATTTCAGACATCCCCTAATCATTTTGTTTTCCAAATTACAAGGGAAATACAGTATTATTATGTAATATTGGTTTCTGTTACAGAATGTTCTTGGAGGCCAGAAAGTGATAAGTTGTGCAATACTGTATCCTTATTTGAACAAGGGTTCATTGTGCTCAAGGTCCATCGTGCACCTGTTTGATGAGGTTGGCTAACGCGTGTGTGGGTTCAGTGGACTTGTTTCCAATATTTGGGACTAGATTTCCTGGAAATGCAGCAGCTTTTGTCCAATTTCTGATCACCCGATGAGTGAGAAGGAAGGCATTCCCCATCAGCATGATTCTGACTTGATCTTGGTTTTCCTCCCTGATGCTTTCTGCTATCTTTGTCACTGCTTTATTTCCTGTATATGATAGTTGTCCATGTTAAGTGCTTTGTTACAGCTACAGCTGTTGTTGAAGCGCTATATAAATCAATATGTATTGAAATCAGACTTTAGTGAAGAAGATTTAAAAGACAACATATTTTTCAGAAGATGTGTGATCAATCGTACATACAGTATAGCGTTTTAGACGAGAGGAACAGAAAGATAAAACCATGAGGGCCCATTCACATAAGACAAATATATCCAAGTTGCTATACTATAAGCAGCAGGGTGTAACAAAATCCTGTTTTTGATTAATGACTCAGATATGTGAGGTACCAGAATGATACTCTTGAACAAATGATTTCCAAACCGAAACATGAATCCTGTTGTAACATAACCAAGCACGTACGTGCAAAGATGACAGCTCTTCAGGATGTTATGAACATGTAAACAACTTGTGTCTGTTCTAAAATTGTCCCTTTGACTTAGTACTGTTAATATATAATCCACGTTCCATTGTTATGAAAACTTTTGCTGATAATATTGATGCAAAAATGGACAAAGAGGATCTAATTTCAGACAGCGGTTCGGAACAGTTAAACGATTTTGGACATTCATGTCAAAAGCCCCACCTGCTGGTTCATTTCAGACACTACGTCTTGGACGTCTCTGATGGCATTGGGAACTTTGGAGAAGTGCGCCTTCCCATCTTGGGTTGCCTGGCTGTGTCATGGGTTGTTGTCTTCCTTTGCCTGATCAGGGGTGTCAAATCGTCCGGAAAGGTCAGTCAAACGGATAACATGTCGTGGGTTGTGAGTGGAACCTGATGTAAACGGCCCAAGTCAAGAGATGTCTCATCATGTTTGCAAAGTCGTTCAAGGGTGCGTGTTGGTTCATTTGCAGGTGGTCTACTTTACAGCCACGTTCCCATACGTTGTTTTGACTATCCTGTTCGTCCGCGGGATCACCCTGGATGGAGCCCTCAACGGCATCATGTTCTACTTGACTCCTGATTGGGAGAAGGTCCTTGATGCAAAGGTATCTTTAAAACAATACAGTCTTTTGGTGAAAAACAGGAGATTCATAATAACCATCGATTTGTCAATGTTTTCAAAATGATCAAGTGTGATTGCATCATTCATTTCCTGTGATCATCATTGTCCTGGTAGGTGTGGGGAGATGCCGCGTCACAGATTTTCTACTCCCTGGGTTGTGCGTGGGGTGGTCTGATCACCATGGCTTCGTACAACAAGTTCCACAACAATTGTTTCAGGTGCTTTATCATCAAAAGGAAAAGCTTCATGTTCACTCCCGAATGTTAAAAAAATATATATTTCCACAGAGACAGCATCATCATCAGCATAACCAACTGCGCCACCAGCGTCTATGCTGGCTTTGTCATTTTCTCCATCCTGGGCTTCATGGCTCACCACCTCAACGTGGCCGTGTCTGATGTCGCCGACCATGGCCCAGGGCTGGCCTTTGTGGCTTACCCAGAAGCCCTCACCCTGCTGCCCATCTCTCCACTCTGGTCGATTCTCTTCTTCTTCATGTTAATCCTTCTCGGACTGGGAACTCAGGTTGGGCTCATACAACCATGCCCAGGGATGCATCTGGGCCGCACCCTTGCGCCATATACGCATTTTGACAGCCACTGGCACAACTTTGTAACTGCACTGCGCCAGCACCGGCACAACTCCATTACGATTAGCACATGATATGCGCCACATATGACATACTTCTGTTAAAATAGCTAAAGAAACACATTTAGTTAAACAGCAATTGAAATGTGTTTATTTTCCTTCAGAGGTTTTAACTTTCTTTCCTTACCGATATCTAGCCATAATCATCTTGCATTTTTCGTCATCTTGCATTTTGCTTTTTCGTAATCTGCTGGAAACCGCCGAAAGACCAAATCAAATATTAATTTACCCATGGTGCATTCAGTGTCTGAAACTGATGACAAAAAGTTAGTGGACACCCGGGCAGACAACTCTGAAATGTTGCCTGCCCGGCCATAAATTTGCCTGTCCCATTTTTCACAACTTGAAACACAATAAAACGACTAATTCCCTCCTCCCCAAAAAAAGACATTGTTGCAAAGTATAAAGGATTTTTTTCAAATTAAGGAAGTACCTACCACAAATGCTCCCTTGCTTAATTTATGCCCCCTTTTCAGACATAAGGGGGCCAACTTACCCCCTTTTTTAATTTCCCAGATGCATCCCTGCATCTCAATTTCCTCGTCATCTGTTTAAGAAATGAAAAGACCTTTTTTTTTTTTTGGGGACGTTTGCTTTTTTTTTCTATAGTTCTGTTTGTTGGAGACGCTGGTGACAGCCATTGTTGATGAGATCGGCACCGACTGGATCATGAGGAACAAGACTATCATCACATTTTGTGTGGCTGTTGTGGGATTCCTCCTGGGGATTCCGCTAACAACACAGGTCAAGGCAAAACACATTCTCCCTGTTTTTTATACTATTCACACATCTTTTCGTACTTATTTTAAAGATGTCATCCAACATTATCATTGGAACTTTGTCGACCAGCATTTGTTAAGCATGTGATGTATTACTAACAACTATGACCGGTTCATTCTCAGTTATTTTAACTACGAGGGATCTAACACACCGTTAAATATGCATGGCATTACTGGTTAGTCAGTGGTTAACTCATTCACTGCGCGGCGATGTGCAAAAATGTGTGCACTCCAGTGCCAGGGTTTTTGTCATTTTCACTCAAATTGCAGGACCCACAGATTATTGAGTTTTAGGACTACATAAACATTCACAGCAGTGTAAGACACCTTATACTCTCTTCTTTCATCAGAAAAAAAGACTTAAATAATGATATGGGTCTGGAGTTATCTGAGCTTTAAATGGGGGCGGCTGTACAAAATACAATATATACATATTGATTCATATAGTGCTTTAACAACAGCTGAAGCTGTAACAAAGCACTAACATGGACGAAAGGCTAATGCTGCCCCCTCGTGGAAAGGAAAAAAAATGTCAGAGGTCTGACCAGCGCTTTATCGGCACCCCTGCAAGAAACAACAAAACCAGAACGAATTCAGGAACGGTGCTCCACGTCACACTTGAATGGCAGTGAATGAGTTTACAATAGCAACCACACCCTGGAATATATATACAGTCAAACCTCGTTTTTTGAAAGTCTCGGTTCTTGACAAATTCTGTTTTCGACCAAAAATGTAATTTTTTTTTTTGCCTTGGTTTACAACCAAAAATCGGTTCTCAACCAAACTGAGCGCATCTGAATGCGCCACTCGTCACTTCCTTGTGTCACGTCTCATTGTGACCAACGTATTATCCTCGTGCCGCGTCGCATTGTGAGCAGACGTGTTTGTATTGTTCAATTATGATTTTTAAAAAAGCAGACATTTATTATGATCATTATAATGGGAAATGTTTCGGTTTTCAACCAAATCCATTTTCGAAGCGGTTTCTGGTACGGATAATGGACTAAAAACGAGCTCTGACGATACAGTATATTGAGAATCTCCAGCCTTGAATTTCTGATACTGTAATGGAGAAGTGATTGGAAACTTTTTTCTTGTTGTTGTTTATGTCTACAGGCAGGAATCTACTGGTTGCTACTGATGGATAACTATGCTGCTAGTTTCTCTCTGGTCATCATTTCCTGCATCATGTGTGTCTGCATCATGTATGTTTATGGTAAGGAGCCATGTTAAAAAAAATATTTCTTTGGTCATGTGCGATAAGCAATGGTTGACTTCTTAAACTGGGTTGCATTCAGTTTGCTATTTGCATGTTGTTTGAATGGATTTTTGTTAAATGGCTTGTCACCTCTTTTTTTTGTAATTCAGGTCACCAGAACTACTTTAAAGATGTTGAAATGATGTTGGGTTTCCCTCCCCCGCTTTTCTTCAAAATCTGCTGGAGGTTCATCTCGCCTTTGATTATCTCTGTAAGTTTATCCTCACAACAAGCGACCATCTGCAAACCACAACCACATTTTAGGAATCTGACCTACATTTCCAGCTAATCTTTCGGGCTTTGTTTCCAATTTCAATTTTGAGCGCAAATCTTTCGGACTGGGAAACGGCTGTGCGCAGCGGCTATCAGCCGAATTGGGCTAACACGCTTACAGTATTTGCCCCACGACGCTTCTGGACGGATTACCGGTCAGACTTGAGGCATTTTCCACCCTCCATCCCAGACGAAAGACTGCGCAACGCAAGGCCTGCGTTGAAGTCATGCTTAGCACTGCAATTTCAACCGAACTTAACTTTGAGCTTTAGTTTGCAAGTGTGGGCTGTCTGTGAGCTTTGCCTTCCTTCCAGTTTAGCATTTTGTGGGTATGTCTCTCTCAAAGCTAAAATCAATCGCCACTCGCTTCCCTTTTCTCCTCACAGTTCATCCTGATCTTCACGGTGATTCAGTACAAGCCCTTCACCTACAACAAATACGTGTATCCCGGTTGGTCTCTGGCCATCGGCTTCTTCATGGCGGTGTCCTCGGTGATCTGCATACCCATCTATGCCTTCTACAAGATCTATAAGTCCCCAGGGGCCACTTTCAGAGAGGTAAAAAAAAACCCTCAAAGTTTGTGTACAATGGCTGTGAACCCACCTTTGCACGTTTAAATGGTTCGAGTGAGGAATAAGTACAGTAACTACTTGGTTGGCGTTTTCTCGCTTCAGAGTCTATTTGGGATATGAATGTAGTTTGCAAAGGTTGTTCGCTATGACATGGGTGAAATTTTCTTTTGGGGGACATTATTGCAGACGGTCACAGGTCAGGGGAGCATCTGTGACCATATTTCCAAGGTGAACAAAGGCTTCCCCTTGTTTGCTTGGCACCAATATGCCACCAGATGTCACTAAAGCCACACATTTATCTAATTTGTTTGTATTTATCTTGTACTCTGGCATTCGACCTTGATCTTGGTTTTACTCCCTGGTGCTTTTTACTATCTTTGTGACTGCTTTACTTCCGGTACATGGTAGCTGTCCATGTTAGGCGCTTTGTTACAGCTTCAGTGGTTGTTAAAGCGCTACAGACACTCCTCTACTTACAAACATTCAAGTTCCGAACAATACAGATGAACATTTTTGCAGATATGTCGAAAAATGTACGGACAGAGATGCTGTCAGTTAGATTTTGTATTGTGAAGTTAAACTTGATTTTATTTATGTTAATACGTACATGTACATAGAGTCTCTCTCTCTCTCTCTCTCTCTCTCTCTCTCTCTCTCTCTCTCTCTCTCTCTCTCTCTCTCTCTCTCTCTCTCTCTCTCTCTCTCTCTCTCTCTCTCTTACTTACATATGTAGTATTCACTCCAGTTGTACATGTACATATCTTTATAGAGCATATCTTTTATTACTTATACAGGCCTTAAGCGAACTTGTATAAACCTTAAATATACTTATATAAGCCTTAAAGGACAACCGACGCCCCGGACAAGTTGTGTCCATAATTTGTAAAATGGCTTCAAATGACTTCTACTGAGCCTATTTTACACGATTCCACAGCATATAGCTAGATTTTATGTTTTATGACTTGCGCTGAATATTCAGGAAGTCTTGTTTTTGAGTTGGTGACGATTCCTGACGTCACGTCACGGAAGGAATGCCCCTGACCGAGAAAGGACACATTGTAGCAGTCCTTTCATCACGTCAATGCATTTTGCGGTACTTTGTTTGGTCTGATAACTTCGGGTTGATCCGTGTGGATGGCGAAATTAGAAGGAAAACACATAAATTACGCAATGGTGAATCGTTGTGTGTTGCACCGAACAACTATTTGATATTCGCTGTCAAAAATTCCCAGGAGGCAAATCAGCCCATTTCGACGGAGTTTTGTCGCCATCTTCTGCTTTTGGGTGCTACATTTCTCTCCAGATGCCTCAAAATAACACGGAATAAATTATTTAATCGATTGCAAACATGTATGCTTTCCTCTTCAGAACTATTTGAATCATATTCATAACTGGATGAGTAAGAAAGCATCTTCTCCGAATCTGAAGCCATTGTTTTGATTCTCGAGCAAGGCAAGACGTCTTGGCGTGACACCACGAACAAGGGGGCGGGACCTTCTGAAACTTTAAGTTAGACACTTTAAGTCATTTCTATTGGTATTTTGCATTTGACTAAAAATATCATCCTCCGTGTTTTGGGTATTTTAGATGCTATGAAACGTTTTTCTGATGTCAGTTAGGAAACAAAAAAGTGGTGTCGGTTGTCCTTTAAACATACATGCCATACAAAATATAGCACTGAAGCAACTTACGAACAAATACACTTTACGAACGGCCATTCGGAACGTATCTCGTTCGTAAGTTGGGGCGCGTCTCTATATAAATCAATATGTAGTGTATTGTATATTGTATTTATTTCTTCATTATTTATTTATTTATTTATTTATTTATGTATTTGTGTGTTTTTGTTAGATTTTATGTATTTGTTTATTTTGTAAGTTCTCTATGTAATTATGTGTGTATACAGTAAAGTCTCGTTATATCGATATTCAAGGGAGTCCGAAAAAATATCGATATAACCGGGACTATCGATATATCCGACCCTGTTTGCATGTAATTTTCTCCGTGCGTGCACAGAAATAGTATCGATATAACCGGGACTATCGATAATTCCGATATCGATACGAGACTTTACTGTATTTTATTGTATTTTGTTTTATTTTATTTTGGACTTGGCTTTGGGCTCCATTTAGCGATTTCATTCCTGCTCTCAGTCACCTGTCCTCTTTCCCTTTGCCACTCAGCGGTTGAAGAACGCGTGCAAGGCACATCCAAAGTGGCGCCCAGCTCTGCGGGAGAACCGCGTAGGCCGCTATGCCTCCCAAGACATTGCGGAATCGCGTTCTTCAAGGGAGCACGAAGTAACGGGAGAGCTGCGCGAGGAGCCCAACGAGAGGAGGGATGACATCGGCCTCACCATCCAGGAAAGCAACGGCTCCACCAACACGCACAACACGCACAACATGCCCAACCCGAGTGCATAGGTGGCATCGCCCACGGCCGACATCCTTTCTTCATTTGCTTCCCCTTCCGTCCTTCCGTCTCCACTTTCCGCAACGCACTTTCCCACAGTCCTCTGTGGGGAAGATCCCTTTTTTTGCAGGAGACCTTTACATATTGTAAAGGCGCATTATATCCATTCTAACCTCTGCTCGCTACCTGGGCTTTATCTTTTAAGTGAAAACCAAGGCACAAAAAAAAGAAAAAGACAAATGAAAACAATTGGGTCACTCTCCAAAAGAGTTAGTTCGCGTGTTTGCGTGTGTGGGTGGATTGTAAATGTGTTGCACATAATTTAATGTTACACTTTTTTTTTCTCCTTACATTTATTTGTAAAAAAAGAAAAAAAAACATGTTCCTGCATATGCCATATTCATGCAGTTGAAGGCATGATAGTAGATTGTAAGACTGGGTGCGTTGGGCTCGCAGCAGCACGGAAACACATGCCTGTCGTCTTGTTATGGACCTGCTGATTCCAATTTCTAGAGAAAAAAAATACTTGCTATCACTAATTTACACTGGAGCATTAACCACATACATTTTATCGTGCAGTGATCTCACACAAAGTTGATTTGAAAGATCTTGCTGTTTTTGCTCATTACAATGCTTCTTTTCACGACGATAAAACAGTACAAACCAACAAAATCGAACGAGTATTTGACCCCAAAAGCTGCTAGCTTTTGGGGTAAAATACTCATAAATACTGATTACAAATCACAAGTATTTTACTTTTTTTTAAAGAAATTCCACAGCTATTCTCAGGTTCCAAGTAGACATTTTGCTTTACCTGGTGAGACCTTGTATCAATGAAATTGTTGGACAACAAGCGATTGGCTAGAATATCACATAACACATAACAGTATTAGAAGTTTAAAAAGTGCTGTCTGTTTGTTAATCTTCCAGCAACCCTTTTTGTGTGAAATGCCATTTTTGGATGTGCATGAGGGAGAAACTTAAAGGACAACCGACGTCACTTTTTTGTTTCCTAACTGATATCAGAAAAACGTTTTATACCATCTAAAATACCCAAAACACGCAGTGTGATATTTCTATTCAAATGCAAAACACCAATAAAAATGACTTAAAGTGTCCAAAATCTGCAAAAAAATTGAGCTGCGAATTGGGCATGTTCAGAAAGTCCCGACCTCAGTTCGTGATGTCACGCCAAGACGTCTTGCATTGCTGGAGAATCAAAACAATGGCTTCAGATTCGGAGAATGTGCTTTCTTGTTACATATCCAGTTATGAATATGATTCAAATAGTTCTGAAGAGGAAAGCATACATGTTTGCAATTGATTAAATAATTTATTCCGTGCCATTTTGAGGCAACATTTGGGGGAAGTGGATCACAAAAAAGAGGCAGAAAATGGCGACCAAGCTCCTGTGAGGAATTAATCAGCCCGTTTCCACAGGCTGATAAATTCCTTCCATGGAGCTTGGTCGCCCTCTTCTGGCTCTTTTTGGTGCAACATGACGTTTTCAGACCAAACAAGCACAGCAAAAAACAATGACGTGATGGAAGGACTGCTACAATGTGTCCTTTTTTTCGGTCAGGGGCGTTCCTTCAGTGACGTCATGTACGGACTCGTCACCAACTCAAAAACAAGACTTCCAGAATATTCAGCGTGAGTCTTAAAACGTAAAATATAGCTATATGCAGTGGAATCTTTGTAAAATACGCTCAGTAGAAGTCATTTGAAGCCATTTTACAAATTCTGGACACAACTTGTCCGGAGACGTCGGTTGTCCTTTAAGCGGCGGTATCCAGCGAGGGCATCACCGGTTGATAGCTCGTCTTATTTGGTGTGGTTGTAGCAGTCCACCCTATGCGGTGTGCTTTGCCTTCGGTTCTGCACAAATGTATTCTGTTGTGAGGTTGTGACGTGATCTTTCAAGCAAAAAAAAAATGGCAGCTTGTTTCCAGAACAGCACAGACCTTATCATATCTGTGAAATGTAATCATATTGTTTTGTACTACGAGTAATCATTTAATCATCTCGCTGTTGTCTTAGTGGAGTTAATCGTTCCCTTCTTTTGGACAAAAATGAAAACTTGAATCATGTATTATTGCTTACCCTTTCACTTAAATGTCTTCTAGGACCATGTGAGAGAGAATAGAAGAGAGTATTTTCATCATTTCTTTGTTTTGTTTTGTTGACACCTGGAAATCCACGGGTTCAGTAGACTACTTTTCCGAGTGTATGCCGCACACCAACAAATTTGGCAAGCCAAAACACTAACGAGAGGACATCCATCGACACTATTGTAAAAAACATACTGCAGTCAGAATACACAAGTGCAACCATCTCAATTGTTTATGACATCACTTCGATTCCCTTAAGAACGGCAACGATTTTATTGCATTGAACCCATTGGCCCAGTTATTTCCTTCTTTTTTGCAGCATTCGCTAAAACAGGTGCTCGGTGGAACATCTTTTAATGGAAATGCGATACTTCCTCAAAGTGTAACGTCACCTCCGGCGTGTTTCGGTCACAGTTGAAATTATGTTGTCTTTATGGAAGTTATAACATCATGTTGTCATCTTAGCTTGATGAACCGCATCTTCGTTGGCCCACCGCTTTTCTGACCTTTGTGTAGAAATGTACAAATTATATAAATGACTGCGCGTGTGTGAGAGGGCAAAGGCGAATACGGATTTGTCATTTCTCGGTGTTTAATATCGCTGTCCCGTGTGTTGGACGCTGCATGTAGTGGATTAGTTTTTACTGCTGAGTCTGCGCGTAGAGCAGACGTGGTTAATGTCAATGTCCCTCTAATCTCGAGTCTTACCTGCTAATTACATGGAGCCCATTTTATCATACAATTTTGTACCGATATGAGAGAAAGAAGCGACCTATTTTTGTCTTAAGATTTTAGTCATTGTTGATTCGTAACGACTTTTTAAAGCCGATTTGCAGACATCGCAAGACAAAGTCAGCTGATATTATATGAGTATTGCCAAACAAAAAGCTATGGATCGAAACTTGAACTACAGAAAAAAAACAATACATTTTTACAGTGAGTGTGCTTGAGAACGAACTTCTTGTTGCGGTAATATAGCACAAAGTGGTGGCCTCTAACTGTCAGACTAATCCTGGATATTTTAAACCAGGGGTGTCAAAGTCATTTTTTGCCGCGGGCCACATTGTAGTTATGGTTTCCTCTCGAGGGCCGTTATAAATTTGGGGAACCCATTAGAATGTTTAAATCCCTTCAAATATTACATATAGAGCACACAGCAAATTAATGAATAACTCGTTTTCAAATCTGAAGTCAAGAATAATGACTTTTATTGTGGTTGACATCCAAAAATATGAAATTTTGGCTCAGATTTTAGCAATCATCATGGAATTTAACAAGTATGATTTGCTTTCGCGGGGCGAAAAAAATGATGTGGTGGGCCGGATTTGGCCCGCGGGCCTTGACTTTGACACCTGTGTTTTAAACCCTGAACAGAACAAACACCAAATAATAATAATGATGTTGCTATAAGTAATAACAATGATGCATTTATTGAGGAAGAACGATTCCACAGATTTCAGGACCCATTTTTCATTTTGCAGTCTGTGGTCGATTCTGTGTGGGGTATAAAATACTGCTCTGCGCTTCATATTAGCTTTTGCGAAAACAGAAAAAGCACACCGAGGTGCAAAATGTTGATAATATTGAACAAAGTATTTGCCTCTTGATTACCACTGATTCATATTTATCTCGTGTAGTACTGTTTAAAAAAAAAATATTTTTACAAGTAATTGGAGAAGACGTGTAAAAAAAAAATATTTTTACAAGTAATTGGAGAAGACGTGTTTGATTATGAATGCACATTTTCTTATAGGGGTGGGGGTTGGTGGGGACAAAAAAATCTAGTGGTCCTGAAAGAAATGGTGTAGTTTGCTTATGAAAAGCACAGTTCTTCTGGTATCTTCTGTCATATCTCTTATCTAACCGTCTGTTCTTCTTCAACCTTTAGGGCCAAAATACATTGATATGTCTTAGTGCTGTGAACTGTATATTGTTAAACTGTTCAATTACATTGATAAATAAAATGTATTTTAAAGATCAGGTATTTGTGTGATCAATACGTGATATTCATAGAATCATGGCCACTTAAGGCAGGTAAGAGCATAGCCTGATGTAAGCGAATCCACAACGCAACCCATACAGTGATCCCTCGCTACTTTGCGGTTCACTTATCGGAAAAGGGGGGAAAAACGTTCAGAATAACAAAAAATGCCGAATGACTGGTTTTTGTGGGTGGCTGTACCTTGATTGGCTCCCAGAGCTGACGTCAGCCAATGACAGCACCATGTCTCATGGTTCACAGCCATGTGAATTGGCTGTGCATCTTCTCAGCCCCAGCCAGAATCCCCCCCCCACCCTCCGTCTTATCACGTTATTATATAACTCTACTTCGTGGATTTTCGTCTAGCGAGGGTGGTCCTGGTCCCCATTAACCGTGGAAAATGAGGGATTACTGTATATAATATTGATTCACGCATTCCATATTTGAAATGGATTTGCCTTTATTAGTCTCGCAGTGGAGGAATTTACATTTCACAGCAGCAAATTGATGAAAGGAATGAAAGTAGAAAAACAAAATACACGAGCTGCTGGAAAGGCAGCCACTCTCACGACGCCGTCTTGGAAGTCAAAATAACTAAAAAAAACTAAATAACAAATAATCTGACAACACAGAGACACATAGATGCATTCCTTCTTAAGCACTTTCTGTACCCTCTGTTACATGAAGCAGTTCTCGATGAAAGAGGAGAGGACAAAACATCTTTTCACCAGTGGATCAGGGACATCATGGTGGAATGTGCACGTCGACTACAAGCTAAATGTTCTCTCATCTCATCTCATTTTCCGTACCGCTTATTCCTCATTAGGGTCGCGGGGGTTGCTGGAGCCTATCTCAGCTGTCTTCGGGCACGAGGCGGGGGACACCCCGAATTGGTTGCCAGCCAATCGCAGGGCACACAAAGACGTACAACAGTCACTCTCACACTCAAACCTAGGGACAATTTGGAGTGTTCAATCTGCCTGCCATGCATGTTTTTGGGATGTGGGAGGAAACCGGGGGACCCGGAGAAAACCCACGCGGGTCCGGGATGAGCATGCAAACTCCACACAGGGAGGCAGTCTCAAACTCACGACCTCTGCACTGTGAAGCCGGTGTGCTAACCACTCGCCTACCGGGCCGCCCAAGCTAAATGTTGAAAGCACAAATGCCGAATCTTGGTGGTGCAAAAAGCACAACGCTTGTTTTGAAAAACAAGAACAGCCAAACCAAGACTGTGTTGGAAAATGACCCAACCACAAACACACACACACCGGTTGTGGAGGGAATACTGGTCAAAACATGGCGAGATTAAACGTGAGTGTGAGACATTTTTCGGGATTTCGTCAAGGCAGGCTGTGACGTCTGCTAACTATGATAGATGCTGGGTGCTCGTGCCCCACCACACCAATGACGGCACACAGCATTTTCAATTACATAAATATTGTATAAGAAAATAGTATATGACCGGCATGAAAATGGCGGAATTTTCCTTACATAATGATAAACATGAAACATGTCACGAGGAACTTCCCACGTGTCCACCAATTCCGCAACGCTCTCTGGTCGCTACAGTAACGCTTAAACGTGCCTTCAAAATAAGAGACGATATATGGCAAATGAAAGACGAATGGAAAATAGGACTCACTATCGTCGCATATTATATTATTATCGTCTTGGTGCAAGGGAAGCTCGCGTTGAGATAAAACCGGCCCTTAAATTGGACTCCTCACAGTGTCTTATTAAATGTAGCTTTATTTTTCTTGAAAGTCGTGGGCTCCTTTATTGTCTCCTGGCTGGGTCTTTTCAAAGGAACTTTTCAACGACGTTTTATTTTTTATTGTTTTTTTAATCCATTTTACACGGACATGTGCAGCTTTCGGTCTGGGGTCACGCTATTATCCTGATGTAATGCGATCGTAAATCAAACAACTATTAAAACGCCGCTGCTGTCATTGGAGCAAGAGCTTTTTTGTTGTAGGACACTTGCACCCTCCATATTTCGTCGTCTTATTTTAGCACAAGAAACTAGTGGCATATGTCTTATTGAACACTGGAGGTTGCTGTTCCCATTATAGACCTTCAATTTTTTTTATATTCAATGTGTTAACAGTCTGTGGTTGTAGTCTGTTTCACGCCACATTGTGGCGCCTCTTGAAGTGACTCGGCATGTAGCCATTCATGTTTAATATTACTATAGTACTACTACTACTACTACTACTACTACTACTACTACTACTACTACTACTACTACTACTACCGTATTTTCACGACCAAACGGCGCACCGTGTGAAAAGGCGCAGTCTCATTTATGTGTGCCATTTCTGTATTTAACACACACATTGGGCGCACCGGATGAAAGGACGCAAGTTTTATATACCGGTACATATCCTCTACTGCCATACGTACGTCCGCCTCACAACAACACACAGGCATACAAGTATGCGTATATAAAAAAAACAGATCGGGAGCAAAACTGAGTTTGGTAGTGCTTTATTTATTAATTACAAAGGAATAACAACATCACTCAATATGCGTCGGCATGGTAAAAAGGAGCACATTACCGGTACCGACTTTTCCGAAAGTTCAAACCACCGTGCTAGCAGACACGTTAGCCCAAGCATCCACAATCCATTGGTAAACTGTGGCGTAACATCCAGCCCTTTTTGTTTGCCTTAAGAATGACGCCTGCTGGAAATGTCTGTTTGGGCAAAGTCTTTCTTTTAAAAAAATCAGAATCGCCGGGAGATTCTCTCCGTTAGCATGGCAGTCTTTTCGCCAGCTTTTCAGAATAATTCGACGGCCGTCGCTACAGTAGTCCCGGTCCGCATGGAAAAATCGCAGTTTCATAAAACGCCAGCACCAAGACGGACCTCCTTGGAAATGCTCTTCGCTCGCCGATCGATTGCTTGAAGCTTTCCTCCAACTCCGGCCACCTTGAGTTATGTCCGCGTATTATGTCACGGCGGCTCCATTCCCCTGTTCCTCGGCGTAGTTGATAGCCTTCAGTTTAAATAAACTGAGCTTCATAACCATGTCTCTTTGCCATTTTCAGGGTTGTTAAAATAGCAATGTTCTACATAAAGCACATACCTGTTCGTTTATACACAAACCACGCCCGCACACCCCCCTCGTTTTCTCTACTCGTCCTCCTCATGGTGGTCTCTGACACGTCCGCACTACAGGGCGCACCGCACATTTTGATAAAAATCTGAGACGTTTATATGCGCCTTATGGTCGTGAAAATACGGTAATACTACTACTACTAATAATAATAATAATAATAACAATAATAATAATAATAATAATAATAATAATAATAATAATAATAATAATAATAATAATAATAATAATAATAATAGCAGGTATTTAATTTACAAGCGACTTTCAAAGCACCCAAGGACACTTTACAATCAAACAGTTGACTATAAAGTACAGTTTGTCACAAACTTGTACATAAGGCGCTTAGAAACAAAATGTAGAATAAGAATAAGCATAAGAATAAGAATAAGAATAATCAGAATAATATTATTACGTATTATTATAAATACTAGAAAATTACATTACTAAAAACTGTATTTATATATGTATTGTTTGGTTTACTGGTGTTGCATTGATTTATTTATATATTTATCTATTTAATTGTTAGTATGTTTATTTATTCGTTAATTGAGTTACTATTGTATTCATTTATTCATCTATCTATTTATTTGTAATTTATTTATGTATTTATTTATTTATTTATTTATTTATTTATTTATTTATTTATTTATTTATTTATGTATTTATTTATTCATGTATTTAATTATTTATTTATTTGTATGTTTATTTACTTTTGTTGTATTTATTTATTTTTGTTTGTTTATTCATTTGTTGTTTGATTTACTGTTGGTTTATTTATTTATTTTAATTCTTTTTGTTTGTTAGTTTGGTTGGTTGGGTGTTTGGTTGTTTATTAATGTGTTTATTAGTTTGTTGGTTTGTTTCTTTGTTTGTTTGTTTATATGGTTATTTTTCAAGCAAAGGCTTGGTCCAACGCATTGCTGGACCCTGCATGTATATCCCCTGTTGTTCACCCTTGATCCGCTCAAATTGTCAGTTTCCTCACAATTATTTTCTCAATGTGTGAAGAGATAATGGATCACGACAACCCTTAGACTAAAAGGAAATAGTAGTTCACGTTACCAGGTGGCGTTGTCTGATTTTACACGACACTGGTTTCCCCGAGCTTTTCCCTAAACGTCAATAACCATAAGTGAAGTTAATTGTTGTTTTCCAAAGGTTGACTTTCCATTACCTCGATGTAACAAAGAAGTGCTAGCAAATCACTTTAAAGAGACAAATGGACTTGAGTAAAGTCAGGCTTTAATGAGTATTCTTTCATTGCATGTTCTCCTCGGGCAAAGAAGAAAACAAATCGTTTTTGCATTCAGAAACAAGATAAGATTGTCATGGGAGCGAGCGCTGAAGGTGGCTGCAACAAAGTGGGATTCAAATTTCCTTTCATACGGCTCTCTCGCTTCAGATTTCACGCAGCCTTTTGGCGTAATATACCGTCATATCCGAATTGATGGATTTGGATCAAGCGGTCCTGAGACTTTTTCTACACTCTGGAAGGTTGGGGAAACGGTCCATTCATCACCTTAATGGGAGAATATTGATTGCGGTGAGGGAGCACGGTGCCCGTCTGCAATCGTAATGGACTTCCTGAGAAATCACAAATGAAAAGCCATCAGGGGACATCCAAGAGAAGACAAACACCTCCGTCTCGCTTGTTTGCGTCGCGTTATGTGTTGGTGTCTCACTGTGTGTGCCTTGGTAGCACCAAAGCACAAGCACATGATTGAAACATTTAGCAGATCTCATATCAATTTGTCTCATTATTTCCTGAGGCGTTAAGTTACGCTAATCGGTTTTGTTGCATTAATCATCCTTTCGCGATGTCTATCGCTGCGAATTTTTTTTCTCGTTGCCCATATATTAACAGCATGGGACAGCATATTAATTCAATGTGAATACTACAAAAAATAGAGTAAATGTTTCTGAGGTACAGTAGTTTGCTCACAGGTGAATGGCCTAATAATGTTTTAGGTGTCTGTATTTGACAAATTTCTGATCATTTATGATCAGTGGAACAAATATCTGTATGGAGTACTACAGCTGATGATGTCCATTTCAACAGCTTCCCTGTCCTGAATTTTCAACGATGACCCTGTTATGCATTGGGTGCATGCGTGTGTAAACAATCTTATCTTCATATACGGTTGACATGTATACATTAACAGATTGCTTCTCGTTATATAAATCCATGCAGATCACAGCACAAACATTCATGGCAATTTCTTACCTGCTCTCTATTGATCCCCCCCCCCCCCCCCCCCCCCCCACACACACACACATACACACTTATAAGGAAATTGCTCTCCTATCTATCAGATAATTTACACATAAATCATAGCACCTCGCTGGCAGTTTGGTTTTGTGGTGATCACTCTTTATCTCAATCTCAAAGCAATTCACTGTAGCAAATTGTGTTGTGTGTTTTCTCTGTGGTTTGGTCAATTATTTCAACATTTATGCGGTAGCAGTGCATGGGATTCAATCAGAATCATTTCTTTAAATGTCTGCGAGGCTAACCGATCTCAGATCAGTTGTTGGGACACCAGGGTAACCTCTTGAGACAATTATGACAATTATGAACCAGGGCAGGAAATGATTTATGCTTTGCGCATGTTAAAAAGTCTTCCTTTCTAACCGCAAAGTAATTTAATTAGGAGAACACAACTTGCTACCAATTTTTGCGCCAATAAAATGACGGAAGGACTTCTCCCGCATACAAAGGAACCGGGGGATGCCGCTTTTACTGGAATCAGACAGTGAACAGAAAGGACCGTCTTACAGACATTTGAGTTTGACGTTAATTATTCCGATGTGGGTCAAAACAAACTCCCGGGGGGGGGGGGTGTTGGAGGAGGTCGTTAACATCAAGCTCCAACTAAACACACCGTGCTTGTGGCTTGTGTCGTGCTTCACTTCACAAGACATAATTATAAACAAGCTGTCACTCCCCAGGCAAGGAAACCTTTTCACAGGAAGCGACACGCCGGCCGCTAACGATGCGTCCGTGTATTGCCAGGCGACAGATGCTTAAAGGACAACCGACGTCTCCGGACAAGTTGTGTCCATAATTTGTAAAATGGCTTCACATGACTTATACTGAGCGTATTTTAATAAGATTCCACAGCATATAGTTATATTTTACGTTTTAAGACCGGCGCTGAATATTCAGGAAGTCTTGTTTTTGAGTTGCTGATGAGTCCATACGTGACGTCACTAAAAGAACGCCCCTGACCGAAAAAAAAAGACGCATTGTAGCGGTCCTTCCATCACGCCAATGTATTTTGCTGTATACTTGTTTGGTCTGGGGACATCGTGTTTTACCCAAAAACTGCCAGAAGAGGGCATCCAAGCTCCATATAAGGAATTTGTCAGCCTGTGGAAACGGAGGTGGCCACAGTAGGTCGCCATTTTGTGCCTCTTTTTTCAGTGAGTCATTTACCCTCAATGTTGTCTCAAAATGGCACAGAATAAATTCTTTAATCGATTGCAAACATGTATGCTTTCTTCTTCAGAACTATTTGAATCATATTCAAAGCTGAATGTGTAACAAGAAAGCATATTCTCCAAATCTGAAGCCATTGTTTTGATTCACAAGCAATGCAAGACGTCTTGGCGTGACATCACAAACTGGGGGCGGGACTTTCTGAAAATGTCCAATTCGCAGCTCAATTTTTTGCAGATTTTGGACACTTTAAGTCATTTTTATTGGTGTTTTGCATTTGAATAAAAATATCATACTGCATGTTTTGGGTATTTTAGATGCTATAAAGCGTTTTTCTGATGTCAGTTAAGAAACAAAAAAGTCACGTCGGTTGTCCTTTAAAAATGAATGATTCTCTGTGTCTTTGTGTTGTCATGTTATTTATTTATTTATTTATTTATTTATTGTTCTTTTGAATTCAAGACGGCGCAGCGCGAGTGGCTGCCTTTCTAGCAGCTCACGTATTTTGTTTTTCTACTTTCATTCCTTTCATCACTTTGCTGCTGTCAAATGTAAATTTCTCCACTGAGAGACTAATAAAGGCAAATGCATCCATCCATCCATACAGCGGCGGTTGATTGCTCCTCGACCACAACCAATGGACTGTTGGAGTGGATTAGACTTTATTAGTCTCGCAGTGGAGAAATTTACATTTCACAACAGCAAAGTGATGAAAGTAAGAGGAAAGGAATGGAAGAAGTAGAAAAACAAATACAGGAGGTCATGTAAAGGCAGCCATTCCTGTGGTGCTATCTTTATGTCAAAAGGACAAAAAAACTAAATAACAAATAATATGACAACATAAAGACACAGTCATTCAATTTTAAGCACTTTCTGCACCCTCTTTGTTGCATGAAGCAGTTCTAGATGAAATAAGACAGGATGAAAGCCTCCTTTTCAACAGTGGATCAGGGACATCATTGTGAAATGTGCACATCTGCTACAAGCTAAAATGTTGAAAGCAAACATGAAGCTGTAGCATCCATTGACGAAAACAGATTGTCTCACATCTCCTGCCCCACATAAATCCGCTTCAATTCCAAGCAGCAAGATTTGTTTGCATTGGCATTCACGAGTTATCATGGGAAGAAATATTAACTTTATGCTAATATTTGAACATTTTGACATGAGCTCTCCCTCCTTCTAATTGCTCCCACAAAATGAAACAATTTTGACAAAACCGCTCCTCACCATTACTTGTGTGGCCAATTAGCTTTGGTGCTGTCAAAGATAAGTGGAATACAATACAATACATATTGATTTATATAATGATGAATGTGTTTGTGTAAAGTACACCACAAAATGGGCAACACAACAATCATTTGAACAAGTAGCAACTGCAGTGATTAGATTAGACGAGCCTTTATTTGTTTTACAGTGGAGACATTTACATTTCACAGCAGCAAAATAAATAAATAAATACAGGAGCTGCTGTAAAGGCAGCCCCTCTTGCAGCGCCATCTTGAAGTCAAAAAGAAACAAAAAAAAACAAAAAACAAATAATGTGACACAACTCAAAAGACACAGAGAGTCTTTTTTCTCTTTCTGCACCCTCTTTGTTGTATGAAGCAGATGAAAGAGGATAGGATTAAAGCGTCCTTTTCACCAGTGGATCAGAGACGTCATGGTGGAATGTGCACGTCTGCTACAAGCTAAATGTTGAAAGCAAACATGAAGCTCTAGCATCCATTGACGAGAACGGATTGTCTCACATCTTCTGCCCCACGTAGATCCGCTTCAATTCCAAGCTGCAACAGTTCCACATACGCATAAGCAATTTATGGGCCCTGTGAACTGATGAAGGACCGAGAAAAAAAATGATTGAAGGGTGTATTTGCCTATGAGACACATATTTCTTTGAAACCCAACATTGACCGAAAAATCCATTTAAATGATTCCATTAGAACCCCATAGAGGGTTGAGGCGCATCTCGCTGAAATCATCAAAGGTTGTGTCTGTGAGGAACAGTGTTCCAGGGTCGCAGACACATCCATTCTGCGAGGCGGTTAAATTTTGCATATCCTGGGTAATCAGTACTACAGGCGCTGGAATATGCTGTATAAGTTTATGATTTTGTGCCCGTATTCAGCCAAGCGCTTTGAAGCTTTATGATGGAGCAATATGGTTGCGAACGAGTCTGAGGCTGCGCCGGTTGAGATAAATCGTTCTACGGCTTTGCACAATCATTTTGAGCGTGCGTGAAACATAATGGCCAGTCAGTCAAGCGGGGAGTTTTTACATCTACAGGCGGCAGCTAGCCAGCAACCTCTCATAAATGAAAGGCTGATGTCTGTGGAATTCATTCAGCATGGTTTCCCCCCACCATAATTTAACTACAATATAGAGGAGAGGATAAGAATAAAAAATACATTCAAAAAAATGATAGGAAATCATCTAAGGTGCTGTGTTTTTTCTATATGATTGTACTGTACTGTACAACACACAAAGTATTTGAATTATTCATATGTTAAAACCACACAGCATGTGTATTTTTCAGCTGACTTGCAAGTGCAAAATTGACAGAATAGAATCAAATTGCTTTTAGTCTTTTTGCTTGGCATCCTGCACTGCAAATTGGCTGGTGTTGAAAATTCAGGGGCACTGTATAAGAATTAAAATGTCACCAACCAGTCATAAAATAATCGGGTAGTCAAATGTGCCACTTTGTGAAGAGGGGTTGCCACCTAGCTTTGACCCAGATTTTTTTTTCATGACATTGTGAGTGAGGTTCACTGGTTAGTCACAATTTTGTTTTAATTTTTTTCTCCATACAAGATGGAATCAAACATTCCGAAGTTGGGCAAATTTTTCTCATGATATCATTCAATATTTTTTTTGTTTGCCCAATAGATTGATTTTCCAACTACGTTTTCTATTTTATATTCATCCATCCATTTGTGTCACGTTTTGCGAGGTGGTGATGGCAGTTGTGGATCCCAAAAAGCAAGCAGGATGGAGCAGCTGGTTGTATTTGAGAAGTTGTATTCAAATAAGTTCAACAGGAACAAAATCTAAAACGGTAAAATCATCAACAGAACAAAACAAAGTATCAAAACAAAGTATCAAAAGAAAAACCAAGAGTAAAAGTCTGTCAAGATGAAACAAACAGATGCACAGCATACAATGTGCATACAATGCATTCAACATACAACAATGACCCGACACCGGATGGTCGTGCCGGGAGTCCTTTTGAGTGTCACTGATTGTAACGACCAGCAGCTGCGAGGTAGCAGGCAGGGCTGACAGCGCTACCCATTGGTCGCCAATCCAAACGTGGGAGTCCGCCAAGGATCGGGACGACCAGCACCTGTGCAGGTGCAGGCGGGGCCGACAGCGCCACCCGTTGGTCGCCAATCAGATCATGACAATTTGTCCACCATGCTGGATTTTTGTTACCAGCATTAACAAGGCACACATAGCATACATGTCACTTTATACTTCTTCCCCGTATTTTTTGTTTTATAATTTCTAATAATGTAAAGCTAACATTTGCTGACTAAATGTTTTCAGAGACAAAAAGACAGTCATTTTATACAATACAATACAATACAATACAATACAATAAATACATATTGATTTATACCACTTTAACAACAGCTGAAGCTGGAACAAAGTGCTTAACACGAACAACTATCATATACAGGGGAAAAAAACAGCCCGAAAGATAGTAGAAAGCACCAGGGAGTAACACTAAGATCAATTCTGAATCATGCTGAGTCAAATGCCAAAGGATACAAGTTTTATCCATTCATCCATCCCTTTTCCGTACTGCTTATTCCTCATTAGAGTCGCGGGGGGTGCCGGAGCCTATCCCAGCTGTCTTCGGGCACGAGACGGGGGACACCCTGAATTGGTTGCCAGCCAATCGCAGGGCACACAAAGACATACAACAGTCACTCCCACAATGTCACCTCATTTTGATGTAGTATTTGTAATTGTCTTGTTTATACTCCTGTACATGTTCATGTTTTTACATCAATGAACGTTCATATTGTTTTATACATTGTCGTTGGCGGCCATTTCATTGAAATGGGTTGCAACACTGTTAAAATTTGCAGATCCATGATGTCCCTGGGGGTAAATTATAATGAGATTTGACTGTATAATCAGAGATGAAAACTCAACATAGTATAGTCAATGGGGAAAAAAACAACATATGTTTGCTTTGAAACTGTTACAATCGTGATAATAACCGTTTAATCCATACTCTCAATTATATATAAAATATCAAATGCTGCTTGTCGACTGGCTCGTTTTTCAGCGGACCTTGAGTATCGACGTCCATCTCGGTTTTAAAATGCATGAGGAAAAGCGATTTCCTAGCCCCGCCCCTCTAATTCACTTTGACTGGAAAAAAACTAAAAAACAAAACGGGACGAAAACAACATTCCCTGGGTTTGTCATTACTAGGCAATCACATCAAACCTCGCGCGATATAAGAAAGCAAAAGAAGGAGGGGGTCGTGGGTTGGGAGAGAGTCAATCGACCCTCAACGCCAGCATGACGTCCGGCGTTGGCGCACCGCATCAACTGCATCCACTCGGAATGGACGAGCCTGCAGCCGCGTGGAATATCATCGCCAACTCGTTTCCAGTTTGCTTGACAGGATTGAAACGGGACTCGATTTGCTTCCTCACAATGTCCTCCGCTTTCGTTCGCCGTTTCCGTGGCTAGACCAGAGGAACCTTTGCACGCGGACGATTGGTAGGTTGCATTTATACGTAATATGATCTTTAATGATTTAGTCTGAAACGCACTTGTTTTTTTAGCTTTTCACTCGCGACATGTAGTCTCGGCATGTTCCACAGCATCGTAATCATTGTTTTTATCATTAGTTGTACAAAACATCCGCGTATGTGACACGGTGTGGCATAATTAACGATAAACAAGAGTGACAGTGATTACAGTAACGATCGAGTTAACGTCCATGGGCACTTACTTGTCCCTTTGCTATAAAATTTGCGCAGTTTGATACATAAATAGATTAACAAATAAATGATTAAATAAGCGATTAAATAAATAAATAAAATAAATAAAATACATTACTTAACCTTTATTAGTCTCACAATGAAGACATTCACAATAAACAGCAAATAAATAACACCTGCACCTTGTCAGCCCCTGAAAGACTGACCAATTGTTTAAATCCGATACATGAATATAGATTCATACCCCCTCTCCCCAAAAATATATTTGGTGTGCTCCAATTGCAGGTTGATTAGCATTCTATCAATCTTGACTTCACTCATGCATCGATGGCTTGTGTTCAAATCAGAGCCCGTCTTACAAAATAATTTGCCCCGAATCAATTCGTTAGAGCGTTAATTTGATCTCACCGGGATGGCCTTAATTCCAGATAACTAATCAGAAAGTCGGTGTTGTGTACAATACAAAGTAGCTGAATGGGGGGGGGGGGGGTAAATTGCAAATCAGAGCTCGCAGAGCCAGTAAAGGTTGTGTCTGGAAGGTCATGTTTTTTCATTTTCAGCATTAAGTGGTGGCTATGCATGTGACCCTGCTTAATTGCTATTCGAGACATGGACATGGGGCCAAACGCCAGGTCCTTGTATAGGGCTCTGTTTGTCTAACTTTGAGATGAGGAGAGGGGGGTAACTGGCTTTGCTTGATCTTGTCTCATATGAACGCATCTCCACCTGCCGACAAGATGAACGCTTCTTCCTACAGATTTTTATTGTTTTATGGGTTTGCGTCTGCCAGCCGTTTTATATGGCAAAGCGATTCTCTGGAAATTCAAGCTGGAACGCTGCGGAGTGCCATAAAATGGCCAATGGAACATCGTTCCCACTTTTGTTTTGGCGCACACTTGAAACTCCCCGTTTGAGTAACGCCGTCGTGTCAACGGAGAGCCTGTAAAAACAAGCATATTTACAGTTTAAATTTAGCCAGTTGCAAGGGCACAATCATGCACTAGTACGGAATCGCGACGGATTCACGATTGTTCGGCGGGGAAGCTATGCAAGCAAAATATCAATGAAAAAGGAGGAGGCTGGAACTTTCCTTCATCCGTCTTCCATGCTGTCAGGTGTCGTCCATCAATTATAGCGAAACTGCTGCCGCTCAGGCATGGCGCCATTCGTGAAAATCAACCAAGAAGAAAAATTAAAAAAAGGCAAATTCTGCGGCGAGACAAATCACAGTGAATTACGTTCATCAACCTGACTATTTATTCATTCACACAACAATAAATAAGAATAAGAAAACCTTTAATTGTGCAACAACTGGGAAATTTGCAACAACGATAGGCTATTCAGGGGGCGCCATCTTGGAAAGAAGAGATTGATCATGGTGAAAAATCGAGTTTCATGCTGAGTTAAAAATAATAAAAATGAGTGAGAAGATGAGTCTGCAAAAATTCTTTGTCATCATTTGTGAGTCCATCATTTTTTTGTTTTCAAGTTGAAACGTCCTTTCATTGTCAGTGCATCTGTCCGTCACATTATTTCGAGCGCGCTTCCGTCATCGCTCACGTAGGTGTCATGTTTTGGTTCTCAACCAACGGGTGGCAATGTCGGACACCACCTGCAGCTGCACAGGTGCGGGTCGTTTTAATCAGTGGCAGATATAAGGACCCCCGGCTTCACCGTTGTGTGTCGGATCATTGTGTGTTTCAGGTTTGTTTCGTCTTGTCATGTTTTATTTATGGTTTTGTTTGCTACTTTGGATCTTTTTGTTTGAATTACTTTGAGTTTTTCTTCCTGCTGACTTCATTTAAGAGAATTTGTCAAATACACCCTGCTCCTCCCTCCTGCCTGCTTTATTGGGGTCCGCCACCACCTTGCAAATTGTGACAGTCGGGAATATTTCCCCGGTTCCAATCACCATCAGTCAGTCAACATAAAATGCGCAACTAATAAAAAAAATCCAATATTGTCAAAATGGGAAACGCTGTGTCTGGCCAAACACGCACATAATTCCCATGAGATTTCATAAATGTTCCCGACTCCTTTATCGCTCGCTACCGCGCATATTTACAAGGGCAATTTCCAATCAATGGCTGAACACAGCTTGTCGTAGGAATTGTGTGAAAAAGAAAGAAATTGATGGCAAGGACTGACCCGCCTAAACGTGTTTGCGCGTACATTGGAGAATCACTATTGGTGGCAGGCGGTGTCTTGTTATCTAATCTGTCAATCAAGCTGCTACGTAAAGGCTGCCTCGGATGTGCGCTGCATGTTTATGGCTGTTCTTTGGCTTGGGATTTTGTATGTGTGGTCGAGACTGTCACTCAGTCTGGGGTTGATGGTTTTTTTTACTCATTCGCTGCCATTCTCAAATTTATTCGGGAATTAAAGTGTGATGTGGAGCGCCATTCCCGAATTTGTTCGGGGTTTGTTTTTTTTCTTGGGAGGTGCTGATAAAGCGCTGGTCATACCTCTGGCAATCTTTTTCCCTTCCACAAGGGGGCAGCGTTTCCCTTTTGTCCATGTTAATGCTTTGTTGCAGCTTCAGCTGTTGTTAATGAACTATATAAATCAATACATATGTATTGTATTTTGTACAGCAGCCCCCATTTCAAGGTCAGATACCTCCAAACCCATATAACTTAGGAATGAACTCTTTTTTTTTCCTGATTAAAGACGATAGTCTAAGGTTTCTCGCGCTGCATTGAATGTTTATGTAGTCTTAAAATTCAATCTTCCGTTGAGTCCTGGAATTAGAGTGAAATGACAAAAACCCTAGCTGTGGAATGGACGCATTTTTGCACATCATCTGGCAGTGAATGAGTTAAGTACAGTCGTTAGTAGCAAAGTGTCATCCCATCTTGCCCAGGCCTTAGTGTGTTTGTTGACCATAGGATGCTATCAGGGGGGTGGGGGGTGATTTAACACCTTGTCAGTCAGGACACAAGGACAAGCGATGGGAAAACAAAGAGGTCAGAAATGGGGGATGGAAAAATGATGGAGAACCGGCTGAGGGAGGCTGGGAGTTGCGGTAGTCACTTCGGGATCGGGGGAGGGGGAGTTTCAGCCCAGCAAAAAAAGTAGGAATGAAAGAGAATTTCAAATCCGTCTCCCGGTCATCACAGAAATGAAGTTACTGCAAGCAATTTTCCGGGAGGAATGACAGCTTGTATATCTGAGCCGTTTTTGCCCAAGCTAGCAGGAAGCATGTCTGGCGTTTGGGTCCCGCGAGCGCACTTCCCCCCTTATCAGAGTTACCATAACAACAGATGAGGCAGACCAAGAGCAACGGCAACGCACATATGTGAACTTGGCTTCTTGCCCCGAGCGCGAAGGCTGTCAGGCCAGCATCTTTTTTTCATCATTTTTTACTTTTTTTTCCACTTTTGTTTGCCATACAAATTAAAAACTGCACAATTGAACCATCATAGTTAACTCATTCACTGCCAGACGATGTGCAAAAATGTGTCCACTCCAGTGCCAGGGTTTTTGTCATTTTCACTCAAATTGTAGGACCCACATAGTATTGAGTTTTAGGACTACATAAACATTCAAGACAGCATTCCCACGCCCAGATAAATACAGAGGGTTGTGTCAGGAAGGGCATCCAACATAAAAGCTTGGCCAAAACGAACATGCGAATCAAACCTCTGAAGATGGAGGACACTGATTCGCTGTGGAGACCGTCCCCTTGAAGGAAAAGCTGAAAGGAAAAGAAGGAGTTAGAAACCATAGACTCTCTTCTTTCTCTTCTGAAAAAAGTTAATTCCTAGGTTTTATGGGTCTGGAGTTTTATGAGCTTGAAATGGGGCCTGGTGTACAAAATACAATGCCATACATTCATATTGGTTTAATTAGTGCTTTAACAACACCTGACGCTGCAACAAAGCGCTAACATGGACAAAAGGCAAATGCTGCCCCCTCGTGTAAGGTAACAAACATTGCTGGAGGTCTGACCAGCGCTTTATCGGCAACCTCCGCAAGAAAAAACAAAACCCGAACAAATTCGGGAATGCCACTCCACGTCACACTTTTCAATTCCCGAATAAATTTGATAATGGCGGTGAATGAGTTAAAATAAGGGATGACCAACCATCCCCAAAAATGTAGAATCGCAGTACTGGTGGCTGGTCAAGAGTTAGCATAGTTGAGGACAGTGCTAGGAAGTAGCAAAAAAATGTGAATGATGTCTTAAAACAAATGGGAGGTATTTTTTAATCTTTGTCAGCAAAAAAAAAAAAGAAAAGTATATTTTTTTTGTCCTTTGCGATGTATGTAGATCAGACTTGTCCAACGTGCGGCCCGCATGTAGAATTAAGACATTGGATAGTAACGCTACTACCTGTGTGTGCTAAGTGCTGCCACCTCGAGGATAAATAAGGAACAGCAATCAGTAATCAATTTTCGAAAACGGCGATTTACTTATTTTTGTTCTAAAATGGCGAAAATCAACGACAATCAAAGAACAATTCTGTTCAACTGTTACAAAAAAGGTAAGGTGTAAAAAAGTGATGTTTAGTGAATATTCAATTTGGATATTCAATTCATATCGTCGGTTGTCCTTTTTTTGTTTCCTAACTGACATCAGAAAAACGTTTTATAGCATCTAAAATACCCAAAACACGCAGGCTGATATTTTTAGTCAAATGCAAAACACCAATAAAAATGACTTAAAGTGTCCCAAAACTACTTCAAAATGACCCCGGAAATGGCGAGTTTCAGAAGGTCCCGCCCCCTTGTTCGTGACGTCACACGAGGACGTCTTCGCCTTGCTCTCGAATCAAAACAACGGCTTCAGATTCCGAAAAGATTCTTTCTTGTTATTCATCCAGTTATGAATATGATTTAAATAGTTCTGAAGAGGAAAGCATAAATGTTTGCAATCGATTAAAGAACTCGTTCTGTATCATTTTGAGGCGTCTGGACTCGAATGTAGCGTCCCAGAAAATGCACAAGATGGCGCCCAAGCTCCATTGGAAATGGGCTGATTTGTCTGCTGGGAATTTATGTCAACTCGTATCAAATAGTAGTCTTGGTGCAACACACAACGATTTATCATCGCGTTATGTGTTTTCCTTCTAATTTTGCCATCAACACGGATCGACACGAAGTTTTCAGACCAAACAAAGTACCCAAAATGCATTGTGTGTCGCTTTCTCGGTCAGGGGCGTTCCAGATGTGACGTCACATCAGCCATTGTCATCAACTCGAAAACAAGACTTCTTGAATATTCAGCGTGAGTCTTAAAAAGTAAAATATATATAGCTGTACGCGGTGGAATCTTTGTAAAATACACTCAGTAGAAGTCATTTGAAGTCATTTTACAAATTATGGACACAACTTGTCCGCCGGCGTCGGTTGTCCTTTAAGACGTGAAAAACATAATGGCTCGCTGAAATTTATCGGAATTAATTGCTGTTACATGCAAAGAATGTTGGCTTGTGTCCCCCCGACCATTTCAACACCAAATTTTGCTAAATAGTTTGTACACCCTTGATGTAGATGAAAAAAAGAAAATGTCTCCGCTTTACTGCTTTTTGATTGGATTGGACACATCACCGATTCTCCTATTTCATTTTAACATCCAAATCTAAGTATGCAACCTTAAACTCCAAACTTCCTATTACATTTTCACGCTGTCGGTAGAAAGGATCCAGATGACCTCATTTTTCATAAACAAACAATGGAGACCTCTTTGCTGCAAAAACATCAGCAGCGGCCAGAGCGGCTTAACTAACAAGCATCAGATTGTGCAGATTACGCGTGTAGCGCTGAGGATTACTGAAATTTGAAATGAAGAAATTGACCCCTCGCCAATGAAATCCCAACAGCACCGTGACAGAAAAAAAAGAATCCAAAAAACAGATGAAAAGAAAAAAAAAGTAGATTGTTGTTGATTTAGGACACTTGTTTTTTCTTGCTGGGGTTGCCGATAAAGCGCTGGTCAGACCTCTAGCAATGTTTTTTCTTTTCAATGATGGGGGAACATTTCCCTTTTTTCCCATGTTAGCGCTTTGTTCCAGCTTCAGCTGTTTTGAAAGCGCTATATAAATCAATATGTATGTATCTTATTGCTGTATCGTATGGTCCACTGCTGAAAAGGACCCTCTCCTCTTTCATCTAGAACTGCTTATTGTCATCACAAAGCGGGTACAGCAAGTTCTGAAGAATGAATTACTCTGTGTCTTTGTCGTATTATTTTTTTTCCTCCCCAAAATGGCGGCGCGTGAACACACAGCGGCTCCCCTCTCCCGGCAAATTGGCGTTTTCGTGTTTATTATGTTTGTTAAAGTCATTATAAGTGCCTTGCACGCTGGGTCCGAGAGGACAGTAATTTCATCTGTGCTGTATGTCATGCATATTAGCATATTTCACAATAAAGCCGACTTTGACTTTGTGTTGTATTTTTGTACAGCCGCCCCTATTTCAAGCTCAGGTAACTCCAGACCAGTATAATTTAGGAATAAAGTCTTTCTTTCCTGATGAAAGAAGAGAGTCGAAGGTTTCTTATGCTGCATTGAATGTTTGTCGGCCTAAAAGTCAATATTCTGTGAGTCCTGCAATTTGAGTGAAAATGACAAAAACCCTGGCACTGGGGTGGACACATTTTTGCACATCGTCTGGCAGTGAATGAGTTCACGATGATGGCTCTGTAGTGCCGTTTTTAATCTGTGAAGATTTTTTTTTCTCAGATTTGTCATTTCTTTTTTTATTTTTTGACAACGCTGATGAGATTAAAATTAAACCCCGAATCTCGGCCGAGCAGAATGTCTCTGGTGTTGAGATTTAGCCACGCCCACATCCAATTTCTATGCAACTTGTCCTCAGGAGGGTTCACACGTAATTGAAGCCAACCCGGCTGACTTGGCTGGAAAGTTGCGCGCAGCCCTTGGACTGCTCTTGAATCAATCACAGGGCACACCTGGACAATAAATCTCTAAAATTTGCCAACTCGACATTTTTATCGATTAAATCTTATATTTTTCCTATATAATGTCGGACATACTTGGCACGATGTCGCCGCTCGCCTGATGTTTTGCTCCTTGCTTCAAAACGTCTATGAGGCAAGATGCTTCCTTTTTGGTATCTATTTTTAGCTCAGGGCAAACAAATCCCGTTGCTCTCTGATCGCCCTGTGACATTTTCATGATGAATCAAAGCAATTAACATTTCTTCCTCTCTCTCAAAATGTCTCTCACACGCACAGAGAGAAACACTGAAGAAAAAAAATTGAAATGACCACGTCCAAGGCCGTGTTTAAAATTCAATTTTTGTCCTTTTGTGCAACAATTACAATAGGCTTAAAGAGAGCTCTTGGTTTCTTTTATTTTGAAGTGTCTCTCTCTGGCGACTAGACTATTGATGGCGGTCACAATGGATTACTGGAGCCGGGCTATCTTTGTAAATGCTCTCTAAATATAACATGAAATATTAACATACAGCTCATTGCTCATTCTCCTAATAGCGCCGCGCTGTCAGGCAGAAATATGAGTTACGATATTACGACATTGCTCTGGATTATTACACCACCACAAACGTGCTTAGTGGCATTTTAATGAATATAAATATGGCGGGACTCTGTTTTCTGTGGTGTTTCTGTGTATTTTCTGGGGCTCAGTTTTCATGCCCGGTGCGGGCTACAACTTTTTGGAAGTGGCGGACCATCAAGGCTTTCAAAGCCTTCTCTGCTGGCCTAAAAATATTAATTGTATTTTGGCCATAAATTCGTATTAACTCATTCACTGCCATTCACACATTTATTCGGGAATTGGCCTCTGGCAATGTTATTTCCCTTCCACAACTAGGCAGCATTTCCCTTTTTTCCAGGTTGGCGCTTTTTTCCAGCTTCAGCTGTTGTTAAAGCGCCATATAATGTATGTATTACATTTGCCTTTTGGACAGCCGCCTCCATTTCAAGCTCATATAACTCCAGACCCATATAATTTAGGAATTAACTCTTTTTTTCCAATGAAAGAAGAGAGAGAGTTTCTCACCCTGCATTGAATGTTCATTTTGTCCTAAAACTCAATATTCTGTGGGTCCTGGAATTCGAGTGACAATGGCAAAAACCCTGGCACTGGAGTGGACACATTTTTGCACGTCTGGCAGTGAATGAGTGAAATAATACCAAATTGTCTTTCATTATTTTCCCCCTGTTGCGCTGTTTCCAGATGTGTGTTTTTGTATTTACACACAATCAGTTCTGCGGGCCCTGGCGCAACCCAAAAAGGGTACTAGTTATGAGCCAATCATAGTTTGCGAAAACAGTCCTTATCATCACAAGTCGCTTGTGACAAGTGCATACTGGCCAGAGCTAGCACACTCTATCGTTAGTGAGATGCATAAGCAAATTTATTTTGTTGATTTAATAGCGGTTTTGTCAACCCACAATGGCTGAAGGAGGAGAAGAAATGGATTTGGTTCAAGATTTACTGTTAACGCCATTTTCAAGACGGACTTTTCAAGAAAATTTAGGCATACAGTGAGACCTCAACTTACAAACACCTTAGCTTACAAACTTTTTGTCTTAAGAACGTCTAATTTATGAAAATTAAGCCTTATAATAAGCACTATTTTCATAATACACACCCACCACGGCTGGCGGAGTGATCTTCGGCGGAAGCACATGACCGAAGAGCGCTCCAGCCGGCGCTACTTTCCACACCCCCTCTCATTAAATGCACATGTCGATCGCCTACTTGGAGCTTTTTGCTGATAATTTTACGATGATGGGACCGAAAAAAAACCACCACAGGCTCGTGTTCAGCCCAAGAAGACACAAAATGAAATCACCGTCGCTGAGAAGGAGATAATTGAAAAACACGAACGAGGTGTGCGTTTGTGTGATTTAGTGGTCTGTTGCAAAAGGTGTTTCCGTGCTGTCAAAGCGACGGTCTCGGGCAATCGAAGAAGTTGAAAAACTTCTGTTAATTTGGATTCACGAAACGCAGATATCCGGCGACAGCGTGAGTAAAGCTATTTTATGCGAGAAAGCACGGCTGATTCACACAGATATCGCCATGCGCCAACCTGGAAGTTCGGCACTTATTGAGGATTTTAAAGCCCGTAACGGATTGTTCGAGAACATCTGAGGGCGAGGAGGAGAAGACAATGTTGGCAAAGTAGAATGATGTGCAGGCTTTTACCGAACAATTCCATCCACAAAAGACTGGCTATGACAATCATCAACATGACGAACGATAATGTGATGCCTCAGCTTCGTAAGACCTTACAAGTCAGAAAGCAACAGGTGTCAATTAAGAGGTTTTTAATCAGCAAAAATGAGGAGTCTCCAAAGAAAAAAGAAGAGAAGCCACACCAGAGGTTAAGTTACCAACAGTCCTTATGGAAGGTGACTCCCCTTCCATAAGCCATCAACGAGCATCAAAAAGGTAAATAAAACTTTATTTTACAGCACAGTTTATTTCTTTAATTACAGTCCTCATGTAATGTGCCTCTCTTTGTGACTTTATGACACAATGCAGTGTATTTCTTTCATTACAATACAATAGCACATTTATTATACATAGAGGTATGTTGTGTGTAGTTTTAAGGCTTATTTAGTTAAAAACTATTTTATGGAAACCCAGGAACGGATTATTCCCATTTTAATGGTTTCCTATGGGAATTTTTTTTAGATACACACTTTTCGTCTTACACACTCTGTCTGGGAACCAATAAAGTTCGTAAGTTGAGGCCTCACTGTAATTGGAAAAGGTCGATCAGTTATTTCCTGGCAAATGGTACCCTCTAGTGGACTAGTAGTAAATCGCACCACACTTTTTTCAATCTGGATTTATTCAGACGTAGCACTACTAAAGGCCAAGCGACGAAATCCATGGACCACCACTGACTTTTGGGATCTTCACATATCCATGCAAGTGAGCATTTTTCATGGTTGTGGTTGTGACTGCAGCCAATTTGATTGGTTGCCAATCAAAGTAGCTTGTCTCATACCAACACACAAAATATCAGTCTTTTTGATCTCCAGAATTGTATTTCGGGTTAAAAGGAATAACATTTCATGTTGAAGTATTATCTGCGAATGCAAACGTGTTAGCGACCCCTTCGTTTGGCGATTAGCCGAGGTCTTAAACGTGGGTGGCCAAAAATGCCTGATTAAAATTAAACTGCAAAAAATAAATGCTGAGAATTGATTGAAAAAAGGGGCCGGCGTTGCGTGTCAAGAAAGGTGCCTGAGGAATAAAATGGGAAGGGTGGAATGAAGTCAAGGTTGGAGAATAACATAAGGGAAGGCCTTGATCTTCATGCAACAATTTTGTCATCATAGTAAATAAACGTGGAGTTTTTCATCAAAGGCGAAAAAAACATTACTGCCACGGTCTCTTCAGTGTAAATATGGTTTGTGTGTACAAAATTGTGTAATGTGCAATTTGCCCACAATGAAAGGAATACACAATGAGCGTGGTTGTGCATGCGCTAAAAAGACAAATAAAAATCTGCCTTTGAAACAAAGCACAACGTTTTCCATCACGACTCACTTAAAAAATTAAGTGAGTGAATGACATTGACGGACTCAATAAAACAACCATATTTTTTTTTAGTATATTAATAATACATTTTATTTTGTAAGCACCTTTCAAAGCTCTCAAGGACACTTTACAATCACAAAACAGGACATAAATAAAACCACATACACTATTATAAAAAGAACACAAGATAAACTATACAGAGAATCCGATTTTTAAATAGGTGGATTTTGAGATGGGATTTGAAGGTGGGAAGACAATTTACTGTATAAAAGGCACCGGATTATACTTACTTACCGGATTATATACGATTATTATTATATTAATTTATATACAGTAACGTCTCGTTATATCGATATCGGATATATCGATAGTCCCGGTTATATCGATACTATTTCTATGCACGCACGGAGAAAATTACATGCAAACAGGGTCGGATATCTCGATATTCCCGGTTATATCGATATTTTTTCGGACACCCTTGAATATCGATATAACGAGACTTTACTGTACTTTCAATGAATAACATTATTATTTTTTCTATATATAAAGTGCACCGTATTTTAAGGCTGCCTTCAATGAATTACATTTAAAAAAAATCTATATGAGATCCAGAGCATTATAGGACGCACCTTCAACAAATGAAATTTTCAAACTTTTTCCATATATAAGCACACCGGATTATAAGGAGCATGGCCATTTTTAGAAAAAAAAATTGAAGGCTTTTAGGTGCACCTTAAAGTGCGGAAAATACAGTACAGTACTTAATTTATCTGCACGAGGGGGAAGGGCAGACATTTTTATCCAACTCGATTGTCATTAGCGTGCAGAATGGAGTCACTCCTCCTCAGCGCGCAATATTTATGCAGATGTCTCGCATCAAACTCCATTTCAACCAAGCGGAAGAAACGATGAATGACGCATTGGGCCGACACTTTTCTCTTTTCCCAGTGGCTCAGTCCCTCATCCAGCATGGTTGTCTTGTGGCTGTCGCCGCGCATCCTCCTCATCGTCCTGACGGCGGTCTCCCAACCTGCGGCGGGATGTCCCTCCGGTTGCCGCTGCTACAGTCTCACGGTGGAGTGCGGCTCTTTAGGAATCAAAGAAATCCCGCCAGGTGTCCCCTCCTTCACCGAGGTTGGTCTGCAGCCAACGTTCGGCTGGCATTGCTGCGATTTGACGTTTCCGCGAACCATTCGAATCCATTTGAGTGACATGAATCGAGCGCAGCAAATGACCAAAATCGTGTCAGATGTGGAGTCAAGAACGTAAAACTCCCATCCATTGATTGAATTTCTCCCTCTATGCCCCGCAGACTTTGTTCCTCCAGGACAACGCCGTCATGCATATTCGTCTCCCGGATCTGAGCCGACTGAGCAGCCTCCGTCTCCTGTACCTCCAAAATAACAGCATTTCAGCTCTGGAACCCGGAGCGTTTCTCAGTCAGGGGCGGCTGCTGGAACTCGCCCTCAACGCAAACCTCATCCATCTGGTGACACCGGCGACGTTCCAGGGTCTGGAGCATCTTCGGATCCTATACCTCGCGGGCAACCAAATCACTCGAATCCAGGATGACACCTTCAGGGGTTTGCAGGTGGCTTTGCGAGACCGCCGAGTGGTTTTTCCGTCACCTGTCGAGAGTTGCTGATTGTTGTTTGTTTTGTGCGCCGTCCTTGCAGCGCCTCCAGGAACTCCACTTGCAGCGAAACAGCATCGAACTACTGGCAGACAAAGCTCTGCGGGGATTGTCGTCTTTGGCTCTACTGGATCTTAGCCAAAACCACCTCCACACCTTGGGAGCCTCGTCACTTGGACCGCTGGTTAGCCTGCAGGTGCTCCGAGTCACAGGTTTGGAGAAATGTCACAATCCAAAGAGCGCGCCTTGTTCGTCATGAAAGTAACATGAACTGGTGTATAGTTTTTTTTTTTTTTTTGCTGAGCTTCACACTTGGTGAGATTACGTTTAGTCAAAAGCTGACAAACACAATCAGTGAAAGGAGGACTATTTGGAGTTTACCGGGATGGTTTTGAAATGTCTGCCAGCTGGGAAACAATGGTAGCTCCCGCAATGAGTTTATGGCGGGTGCTACCATAATCCAAATCACAAAGCGTGTCTTCCTAATAACATCAAGTCATACGAAGGATAAAATAACGTTCTTCTTGACAATCTGAAGGTGCCCTTCGCAAACAAGCCTCCCTGATATCATTTGATCTTGTGATGACGTATTTCCCTGTTACACGGTCAAGGTATCGCCATTGTTAAAAAGTCTAGCCCACCATTTTCAAAATGTTGCTCAAACGTCAGCCATTTTTTCCAGTCAAATGGAGTTAGTGCCTCTTTGTACGTCCCACATGACTTTGTAAAACGGACGATGAAAAGTATCAGGATTCATAAAAGCAATCGTGTGCGATCGCTGAAGAAGTTGGTCAGGTTAACTCATTCACTGCCATTCCCGAATGTATTCAGGAATTGACGTGGAGCACAATTGCCAAATTTGTTCGGGTTTTAGTTTTCCTTGCGCTGGTTAGACCTCTGGCAATGTTTTTTCCTTCCACAAGGGAGGAGCATTAGCCTTTTGTCCATGTTGGCGCTTTGCGACAGCTTCTTGTTTAAATGCTATATAAATCAACATGTATGTATTGCATTGTATTTTGTACACCCACCCCCATTTCAAGCTCAGATAACTCCAGACCCATATAATTTAGGAATTAACTCTTTTTTTTCTGTGAAAGAAGAGAGTCCAAGGGTTCTTAGCTGACTTGAATGTTTATGTAGTCATAAAACTCAATATTCTGTGGGTCCTGGACTCTGAGTGAAAATGACAAACACATTTTTGCACATCGTCTGGCAGTGAATGAGTTAATTTGGATCGCACTTGACATGTAAATAGCAATTCAAAATTTAAGGACATGCCACCGTTTGCTCTCATGACCACAATTTGAGACAATTTGGTTGAATTGAGCCACCATGAGGTCTTTTGGAATATGGACCGGAGTACCTGAAGAAAATAGCATGCAGGGGCAATTTGCAAACTCCCCACAGGAACAACTTCCCCACCGCGTTTCAACTGCGGTAAACAAAATCAGTTTAATGGACCTCAGGCGTTTGGTGGGGGCTGTGGAGGGTGGTTCCACAGGCAAGGAAAGAACTGCTGGCAAGGAAGGCATTTCATTCAATCCAAAACTAATGTGGATTCTCATCTTGCAGAGAACCCGTGGCGCTGCGACTGCGCTCTCGGCTGGCTAAGGACATGGATCGGCGAGGACGGACAGCGGCTGTTGAGCACGGCTGAGCAGCGTCGATTGATGTGCTCAGAGCCGCCTCGCCTTTCCCACCTCAGCCTGGGCGAGGTGGCTCCAAAAAGCCTGGTCTGCATCCCCCCAGTGGTACAACTTGAGACCAGTCATCTCACTGTAAGACTCGGGGAGAGTCTCAGAGTCTCGTGTCAGGCTTCGGGGTATCCGCAGCCTCAGGTGACTTGGAAAAAATCTTCCAACGGCAAAGCCCAGTTGTCTCCGCGAGGCTTGGTTCAAGAACTGGGGCCCAATGGGGAACTCTTCCGACCCGGCGCCGGAGGAGTCGTGACGGCACTGCCTAGTGGCGCGGGAACAAAGGCGGAAGGACTCAACGGGCTTGTACGCGGGACCGAGGAGGGAGGCGAGAGGGACAGTTTTGACCCAGACATGGGTAGCGGAATGCTATTCCTCAGCAACGTGACGGTAGCGCATGCCGGTCGCTACGAGTGCGAGGCGTGGAACCCCGGCGGCGTGGCTAGGGTTACCTTTCACTTAGCGGTCAACATGTCTTCATATTCGTCCCAATTTTGGCCTCAATTAAACACCCACGGATCAGTGTCGTCTTCCTCCAATTCCTTCTATCCAGTGAAGGCTGCGGACGTTAGCCGAGAGCCACTTTACGAGCAAGACAGCATGGACTTTTGGTCGCTGGGCCCGGCCACGCAGACGGCCATTGCCGTTGGCATCTCTTTGCTCGCACTTACCGCGATCCTTCTCTTGATTCTGATCTACACTCGTCACCAGCAATACCGGAAAGAGGACGCGGGATCGTACTGCGGCAGCAAAGAAGAGAGCATCATCTACGTCAACGACTACTCTGACGGACCCACCACTTTTGCGCAGCTGGAGGAGTACAGCGATGATCGTGGCCACGAGATGTACGTGCTGAATCGTGCAAAGCCGGTGGGCTCCGCTTCGGTGAGGCGTCCCGCGATGGGAGGGTACGACCAACAAAAGACGGTGAAAGAAGCTCTCCTGGATCAACAAGTGATTCGGACCTTGTCCGGATCAGGAGGGATGGAGATTCGGAGGAATCCGGGCGATGGCGGCGAGGGGCCTTTGAGCACGGACCCGGAGGAGGTCTTCCTCGGTCAGAGTCTTCTGTTTGGATCCCAGCTGGCTTATGAAATCCACTGTTAAGGGCTTTCACTCGAGTTCCTGGAACCGGAACCGCTTTATCAAAACAACTTCAATGACGTGGTGTGGATTTTGGGATTGAAAAGAAACAAAGAGAGGACTTTTTTTTTGGTCATTTTATTTGTGTGACAACAGATGGGTCATGTCATTAGCACCCCCGCCATTCGATTTTTGAATCAACCCTTTAAAAATATCAACAAGGAGGCATGACGAGGACAGTTGTAGGATCATCTCAGAGTGGAAGGATAAACTATGAAGAAAAAAAACTACATTGCTTGGACATTGAGTACATTTTCTTGTAAATGGCTATAATTAAAACTGTTCTTTTTTTGTAGTCCTTGTCGTAACCATCATTTAACGTGTCCTTTTTAATTCAAGTGGTAACATTCCCGTTGTGAATTAACTCCTTTGACATTCGTCTGTAGTGACCGTTTTTAAATATTAAAATACTGTGATACAGCATACCGTGAGTTGCCTTTTTTAATACAATCACCACCTCATCTCCTGACTGACAGTAATTATGCTTTTTAAAAGTGACTTACAAATAAGGATGCGTGTTGCCTGCAGAAAATATATATATTTTTAATGCTTACAATGGTTGTCATGGATTTAATTTGTTTTTGTCTTTTTCCTGTGATTTTCTGAGGATGAAAATCTCAATAATCCCGCCGTCATCTAAATAAACAAACTTTGTTTTTCCACAAACCACTGCAATCTGGCCATACTGACGCTTTTATTTTCAGCCTCACCCTGGCGGTGAGGTGCAATATTTCAGTAGTTTTAGTTTGCACACCAAATTAACATTTTGCAGACCGGAGGTTGTGATTATAATATCTAATGGTTGATTCTTTTTTTGGGGGGGCATTTTTTATTTTTTTTTGCGGCACCCACTGGGAGATATAGCTGATGGCGTGGGTCCCGGTTGCTAAGCGACTAAACAAGACATAGCCTTGTGCTTTCTCCTGCTGAATTGGATGTTAAGCAAGTCGCATTTTGTGAAAATGGATGTGCTTTGCTAAAAGCCTGTGAGGCACTGCGCGGCAAAGTTTCACAAAAGGTTTTTGCAGAGGTGGAAAAAAACTTTTGCTGCCTTGGTGAAGCTGACGGTCTAATGTAGCGGGGGGTGGGGATGTGATATAAGTGAAGCATATGCGACCATACCTTATTTTAGTTGACATTTTTAGGGCTGGGGGTGCTGGGGGAAAAAAGTCACCTGTTTCTACCACTTTCTGGTGACTTCGTAGGTCGAGAGTCGCTGAAATCTCACTTTATTACTGTGCCATTTTTGCCTTGTCAAGGCACATCTGTCTTGTGTCCCGGGACACTGGGACATAGCATGAATTATTGATTTTTCCATTTACTCTTTTCTTTCTTTTCTCTTCTATTTGCACCCTGCAACCAAAATCTCTGCCAGCATATCCAAAATGCATCTCGTCTTCACACTCATTCTTATTCTTTGGCTTTTGATTTAGCATGAGTCTTTTGTCAGATTAGATTAGATGAGCCTTTATTCGCCTCACAGTGGAGAAATTTACACTTCACATCAGCGAAAACAAAATACAGGAGCTGCTGTAAAGGCAGTTACATTTACAGCACCATCTTGAAGTCAAAACAACAAAAAAACTAAATAAATGATACGACACAGCGCAAAAGACAGTCTTCAATCTGAAGCGCTTTCTGCACCCTCTTTGTTGCATGAAACAGTTCCGGATTGGATTGGATTGCATTTGCCTTTATTAGTCTCACAGTGGAGAAATTTACATTTCACAGCAGCAAAGTGATGAAAGGAATGAAAGTAGAAAAACAAAATACATGAGCTGCTGGAAAGGCAGCCACTCTCGGGGCGCCGTCTTGAAGTCAAAAGAACAAAAAAAACTAAATAACAAATAATATGACAGCATAGAGACAATATGACAAAACAAAGACACAGAGAGACATTCATTCTTCAGGACTTGCTGTACCCTCTTTGTGATGACATGAAGCAGTTCTAGATGAAAGAGGAGAGGATCAACCCTTTTCACCAGTGGATCATGGACGCCATGGTGGAATGTTCACATCTGCTACAAGATAAATGTAACGCAAACATGAAGCTGTAGCATCCGTTGATGAAGAGAGACTGTCTCACATCTCCTGTCACATGTAAATCCACTTCAATTCTAAGTTGCGGCAGTTCCACATACACACCGACCTTTCCGCTGAACAAAACGGTGCTCTGAAAATGCTGCCCATTACAGCCGCAAAAAGCACAATCACCCCAGCGCTGTCCAGTGATCACACTCAAATGGCAATGTGTCTTTGTGTTCTCGTATTATTTGTTATTTTTTTTTTTTTTTTGTTCTTTTGACTTCAAGACGGCGCCGCGAGAGTGTCTGCCTTTCCAGAAGCTCATGTATTTTGTTTTTCTACTTTCATTCCTTTCATTACTCCTCTGCTGTGAAATGTAAATTTCTCCACTGCGAGACTAATAAAGGCAAATCTAATCTTATCTCTAAATCAAAATTGACTGTTTTTGGCTGTTTTTGCTCTTCCCCTCCATCTTCATTTTTCATTCCTGCACTATTTTTGCTTCATGTCCGACACCCTGTTTGCAACAGGGGTTGTTTTCAAGAGCTCTCGAAATGCCCATGAGTTGGGTTGGTTTGAAGTGCGACAGAAATAATGCAATGACTCAATGCTCCAGGATCCCTTGGTGGATGGCACCTCTTAAAATGGCTTTTCAAGTTCTGTTGATGTCCTGCCAAAAAAAAACAACACACAATTTCAACAATACCTACCTAACTTTGTGACAGGCAACAATATTATCTTGCCACCTGCCATATTTTGTCAGTAAATGCTCCTGAATTATATAAATGGAAAAAAATGCTCATGAAAAGAGTGTCTGTTTATTTTATTTTTGGAGCTTTTTTCAGCGAGGAGTGGGAGGTGTTCATCTAGCAGTAATCTTTTGCTCGGGGCAATGGAGGGGAAAGAACGACCAGTTCTCTGCAGGTATTCTGTGAAAAGAAAGTCTGCATCTTTAACCCTTTGGCCGCTGAATTCCAAACACCACAGCAAACAATATTGTGAATGCTACACATATTAATATGAGGCTAGAGAACTGCGATGGTGATAGAAAATGCCATCAAGTGTCGATGTTGTACCAAAACCATTTTTAAATTTTGAACGGATGATTGGCTGCTGTTTGATTCAATTTCACACTTCACGTGCACATGTGTTTCTGACTTCATCAGCTCCACTCTTCACTGACTTGTAAGTCTATTAGTTCCTAATATAATTTATAGGAACGACCCAAAATGTGTCTTGTTTTATTCAGATGAGACACCCCCAAATCCCCCCCCCCCCCACACACACACATATTCCCTATACGCAGGGACGTATGACCACAAGCTGCCAAACACAAAATCAAATGAATGAATGAATCAATGAACAATTTACTTATCCCAAAATGGAGAAATTTCTGTTTCACAATAGCAAAGTACAGAATGTTTCCAAAAATGTATAAATAAATCAAATAAAAGGTAAATACACATCTATCTGGCTGAGAATAAATTGGATCCAGATGTTGCACATATTAACCTCATGGACCTCGCTAGTTTGCCATCTAGCTGGATAGCTAGCTGGCAAACTATGTATAAATATTTAAATAAATCAAATAAAAGGTAAATACGCTTCTAGCTAGCGAGCCAGCTAGTTGTGTATATACCTTTTATGTGATTTATTTATATATTTTTGGATACATAATCTGTACTTTGCCGTTAGATGGCAAAGTAGCAAGCTAGCAGTCTAGCTAAATAGATAGGTAGAGTCTTATTTATTTATTTATTTATTTAATCCAATTTATTGGATTGTGCCTCAACTATGTTTGTTTGAAGACACATAAAACAGGCTTAAATCAAGTTACCTGGGATCCATGGCAACAGGCTGAGCCGGAGACCGACTGCTTCATGTTTTCACTGGTGATGCGTTTCATTCCGGGGTCTGTTGTTTTCAGATTGCAGGTTCTGCTACTTCAACCTCGCAGTGGTCATGTGACCATAAATTGGATCCAGATGTTGTGTGTATTGACCTCATAGATGCCAAATTTTCTTAGGCAGCATTGTCGTTGTTTTAACTTGCATAAAACATTAAATATGCCAGGCTGCGCAACGCTTTGTAACATGGAAATTCTAAAGCCATGCTCATGCAATTAGTTTAACACAGCCATAATATTGCACTGGAATCAATCAACAAAGTCTCCGTGAATAGGGGAGTTGATCAGTTTCACGCTGAAACTGCTACACTCATTTTGGTTGATATTTTGCTGAGAAATTGTTTTTGCTGCGTTTTTTTTTCAATTTTCATGTTCTGAAAAACTATACTCCAGTACATTGTGATGAAACACCAGAGGTGGATGACACTGAAATGCACCGTTTAACATCCTTTTCTTTCCTTATCACCTTAAATTGCTCAATGTGTCGTTCATCCAAGAGGAGGCGAGTCACACAATTGAGGCAAAGAGCAGACTGGATGACAAAACCCAACGCTCACACACTGACCTCTTGTTTGTTTTCATCTCCACAGTAACCATGCAGCATGAATCAAGATGACTGAAAAGTGAATGAACAGCTCAAACAGTCACGTTTGGCACAGGTTCCACGAAAGCAAGCAGACGCGTTTCGTCGCCACACTGAAAATTACACCGCATTCTAAATGCCACTCAGTTCTGAATCAAATGACTCATGACCCACAGTGGGTCGTCATCATCTGTTCCCGCCAGTAATGGGAGTGGCGACAAACATCAGTTTGTGACGACTCATGCGAAACCCACCACAATGTCATAGTAAATCATGCCAAATATCCCCAGATGACAACACTATCTGGTTGATGAAACCGTGATTTCAATGATTTTTTTTTTATCTGATTTCCACCCACCAAAATTGCCAGCCGGAACCTATACCCCTCAAATGCCGAGGGAACCCAATTCACCACCCACCTTATGTTTCCATCCACGTACTCTACTCGCCAGAAGATGGAAATGTTTTGTAATAAGTCTCAGGAAAAAAAAACTTCCAAAAATAATTCAATGAATGAAAGCTTTGACTTATATACATGTATATAATAATAATAATACATTTATAATAATGGATATGCCAGTACTGTTATTGAATGGGAGGAATGTCGGAGCCATTCGACTGCCATCGCTGGACACCAAAGGGGCCATTGTGCTTTTTCGCGCCTGTAATGGGCAGCATCTTCACAGCCCCGCTTTGTTCAGTGGAAGGTCAGTGCTGTTGGACAGTCTGCGGCTGGATGGATGCATGGCTTGAGGAACCCGCGATAAGAAGAAAGGAGCGTCAGCGCAGAGCGCCGATGCGTATGTGGAACTGTTGCGGCTTGGAATTGAAGCAGATTTATGTGGGACAGGAGATGTGAGACAATCTCTTTTCGTCAATGGATGCTACAGCTGCGTGTTTGCTTTCAACATTTAGCTTGTAGTCGACGTGCACGTTCCACCATGATGTCCCTGATCCACTAGTGGAAAGACGCTTTGATCCTCTCCTCTTTCATCTAGAACTGCTTCATGTCATCACAAAGAGGGTACAGCAAGTCCTGAAGAATGAATGTCTCTCTGTGTCTTTGTTTTGTCATATTGCCTCTATGCTGTCATATTATTTGTTATTTAGTTTTTTTTTGTTCTTTTGACTTCAAGACGGCGCCCCGAGAGTGGCTGCCTTTCCAGCAGCTCATGTATTTTGTTTTTCTACTTTCATTCCTTTCATCACTTTGCTGCTGTGAAATGTGAATTTCTCCACTGTGAGACTAATAAAAGCAAATCCAATCCAATCCAATCCAATCCAAAAAGCGCCTTTCAACACTCTCGAGGACACTTTACAGTCAGAAGATATTTTTTCTGCGGGTGAGCAGTGGCACGCGATAGTGTGTGTGTGTGTGTGTGTGTGTGTGTGTGTGTGTGTGTGTGTGTGTGTGTGTATATATATATATATATATATATATATATATATATATATATATATATATATATATATATATATATATATATATATATACAGTAAAGTCTCGTTATATCGATATTCAAGGGAGTCCGAAAAAATATCGATATAACCGGGACTATCGATATATCCGACCCTGTTTGCATGTAATTTTCTCAGTGCGTGCATAGAAATAGTATCGATATAACCGGGACTATCGATATATCCGATATCGATATAACGAGACTTTACTGTATATATATATATATATATATATATATATATATATATATATATATATATATATATATATATATATATATATGTCTGTGTAAGCTCTCAGTCGTACAGGAGTGGTCCATCGATGAGAAGGTTTCTTCAGCCGTCATCTGTACAAAAGTGAAGGTTTCGGACGTTTCGCCTCCTATCCAAGTGGCTTCGTCAGCGAACTAAAGTCTGACTGGTCGTATCGGCCCCATTTATATATCCCTAATGTCCAGACCTGGTGGCGCCGGACACAGCTATGATAGGTCCCTACTCTCAGGTTGGGGGGGGGGGGGGGGGGGGGCGCGGGACCCCCCCCCTGTGGCCCCACTGATTGTTCCTACATTCCTGACTAACGATTGGCCTATTACACCCACTCCCCCCGGTATCACCTCATCAGCATAACGACCCTCATCAGCATTGCGAAAGTTGCCTAACCTGTTTTGCCTGAGCAGGCTATTGTATGAACGATCCAAATTGAACCTCACACCACCAGACCGGTTTAATGAAGGATTTTGTTGTTTTATAAGAATCGCCTCTTTCACCCCCCTTTCAAACCATCTATGTTCTTTCGCTAAGATTTTAACCTCATTGTCGTCAAATGAGTGGTTGCTAGCTTTTAGGTGCAAATGTACTGCCGACTGTGTGTGTGTATATATATATATATATACACACACACAGTGTCTGAAACTCATGACAAAAAGTTAGCGGACACCAGGGTAAACAACTCTGAAAAGTTGCCTACCCGGCCATTAAGTTGCCTGCCCAATTTTTCACAACTTTAAACACAATCAGACGACTAATCGCAAAAAAAACAATTGTTGCAAAGTGTTAAGGATTGATAATCAGAATATATAACAGAACAACACTTTTAAATTAAGTAATTGATTTAGCTACCACAAATGCTCCCTTGGTTAATTTGTCTTAAATATCATTTGCTGATGATTTTGCTCCAGTTGTCGTTTGTCCATACACTTCCCGGCAGGTTGCACAGTGCGTCATCTGCTGCAAGCCACGTAAACTCCTTTCCACGATGCTCTCAATGTACGTTTACGTTTCGGAGCGTCATAAATTTTGTTAACTTCTTTTGAGTCTCTCCTCTGGGGCTGAGGTTTTGGCTTGATTCCTAACCACTTATACATTTTTCTTGTGTTCTCTGTGCGTCGTCTTTTGAAAATGTTATGCAAAGGCACAACCTGATAACGCTCGGGAAAGTCCGGGCGCGAAGTTATTCAATGCAGGCTTCTGATTGGCTGCCGAGTATGTCAATTACCAAACGAACCGAACTTAAAAATTGCCAAGTGAACCGAAATTCCGATATTGCAAACCGAACGAATATTGTGAAATCGCACAACGCAAACGTTTATTTGAAAAAAAATCTTTCGTTTTTTTTTTTTTCCTGGAAAAAGTTGTCAGCCTCCCGGGCAGAGAGGTTCTGAAAGGTACACGCCTCGGGCATCCGGGCAGTCGTTATTTCAAACACTGATTAATACATTTTGTTTTTATTAGCAGCGGCAAAGGTCCTTTAGACAATTTGTGAAACAACCACTTTTTTGTGTGTGTTTCGGTGATTGCATCTTCACTCTGTTGCGGGGTTATAATTTGTGACCATATTGTACATGGTGGGGTTTACCTCAGTGTTTTTAAAGATGAATCAATATAGACAGACCGTAAAAACATCCGTACTTGGCTACCAAATTGCATGGAAGCAACCATGTACACTGCATATACAGTATAATGTTCAATGTTCCATTATTGTAGTTGTTACATCACCTGAATTGTCTCTCCCCCCAACTTTGTGCTCTTGTTTTACGCAATCTCCAACCAGTGCTGAGTGCTGGAAAGCAACAGCTTGCTGAGATTGGGAGAAACGTCAGCCCTTTGCAGTGGGGCGGAGTGTGTTGGAGTGGGTGTGTGACAGTTTAAAATCCCGTGCGATGCATTCTTGGACTGTCATGTTTTGTAGTCTCAGCAAGTAGTAGGAGAGAGAACAGTTCCTCAAAGTTTGAAGGGGATAAGAAGCAGACTCTTCAACCCTTAAGAGAGAAAGTAAGATTTTTATTTTCTTTTTTCTTCACTGATATTGTTCACGGCTAGATGAAAACCATAAATAACGGCTTCCTTTCCCACAAAAGAGGGGGAGGCCTTATAACCTTTGGTAGTTTACAGCGGGGTTCCCTGGAGAAAAGCTACAGAGATGAACGGAGAGCTTGAGCGCTACTGCAAAAGCTTACAGGCAGGCAAAATAAGGAAACAGTTATCCTGTTGTAGATTTCAAAGAGATTCAAACGTGAAGCTGAAGATCACAAGTGAGATGAATAATATTTGCTCTCCTCAGTTAGTAGTTGACAAACAAGAAGCCTCCACATGTTGAAAAAAATTCTGAAAATGGTGGTTACTGTTTTTTTTCTTTGTCAGATGATTAAGACTCGTCTTTGGTACCAGCTGACCCATTGTGCGGTGTCTAATAGGTTACACATGACACTCATCTTGCCCGATTGAGCGGAACGCATAACCTCACCGTTTTATCTTTTTGGGCTGGGAGGGGTCATTGGGGTGTTCTGTTAGTTAGATGAACAAAGAACAAGACGTGATCATACATAGAAAGACAGAAGCAGAGTTTTCGCCGCTTATCTCAGGGGGGCAGCCGGCATTCCAGTTGTGGTGCCTTGCCAACATAAACTCGCTGAGGAGAGAGGGAGTGGGCCCGCAGAGGCATCTGAAAGGAACAAGTGACTTGCATTCTAGTGATGGGCAGTGAAAAGGGCTACAATCTAATTTCAAGCTAGTTAAACACATTTAATGCCTCGCGGGTTCGGGAAGATGCTTTAAAACACATCATTTAGCGGGGCTCACGAGGTTTATGACATTATCTGATTAATGTAGCGGCGATCACATACATTTAAAGGACAACCGACACCAATTTTTGTTTCCTAACTGACATCAGAAAAACGTTTTCTAGCATCTAAAATACCCAAAACATGCAGGCTGATATTTTTAGTCAAATGCAAAACACCAATAAAAATGAGTTAGTGTCCCAAAACTACTTCAAAATGACGCCGGAAATGGCGAGTTTCAGAAGCTCTCGCCCCCTTGTTCGTGACATCACACGAGGACGTCATCGCCTTGCTGGAGAATCAAAACAATGGCTTCAGTTTCGGAGAAGATGCTTTCTTGTTACTCATCCAGTTATGAATATGATTCAAATAATTCTGAAGAGGAACGCATAAATGTTTGCAATCGATTAAAGAAGTCCTCCCGTATCAATGCGAGCCGTCAGGACTCCAATTTAGCGTCCCAGAAAATGCACAAGATGGCGCCCAAGCTCTGTTGGAAACGGGCTGATTTGTCTGCTGGGAATTTGTGTCAACTCGTATCAAATAGTAGTCTTGGTGTAACACACAACGATTCACCATCGTGTTATTTATGTGTTTTCCTTCTAATTTCACCATCACCACAGATCAACACGAAGTTTTCAGACCAAACAAAGTACCCAAAATGCATTGTGTGTCGCTTTCTCGGTCAGGGGCGTTCCAGACGTGACGTCATGTCAGGCATCGTCATCAACTCGAAAACAAGACTTCCTGAATATTCAGCGCAAGTCTTAAAAAGTAAAATATAGCTATACGCGGTGGAATCTTTGTAAAATACGCTCAGTAGAAGTCATTTGAAGTGATTTTACAAATTATGGACACAACTTGTCCGGATACGTCGGTTGTCCTTTAAGCGAGGCATGCGACCCGAAATGACTCTCATGCCAATGGAAAGCTGATGACTCATCGAAGATGCAATTGTTGATGTGCTTCCGACAGTAAAATACAGTAAAGTCTCGTTATATCGATATTCAAGAAATGTATTTACATTAATTGCTGTTATATGTAAAGAATGTCCGCTAAGGTTAAAATGACGAATTCTGACCCCATTTGCAAAAGGTTTGCTCACCCCTGTGCTTAACTCATTCACTGCCATTCACAAAGTTATCCGGAATTGAAAATAAGATGTTGAGCGCCATTCCTGAATTTGTTTGGTTTTTGTTTTTTCTTGTTTGGGTGCTGATAAAGCACTGGCCATCGCCCCTGGCAATGTTTTTTTTCTTTTCCACGAATGGCAGCATTTCCCTTTTTCCATGTTAGCGCTTTGTTCCAGCTCCAGTTGTTGCTAAAGCGCGATATAAACCAATATGTATGTATTGCATTGTATTTCGGACAGATGCCCTCATTTCAAATTCTTATAACTCCAGAAGGATATAGCTTAGGAATTCTTTTTTTCTGATGAAAGAAGAGTGACTAAGGTCTCTTCCGCTGCATTAAATGTTTATGTCGACCTAAAACTCAATATTCTGTTGCGCTTGGAATTCGAGTGACAATGACAAAAACCCTGGCACTGGAGTGGACACATTTTCGCACGTGTGGCAGTGAATGAGTTAATGAAATTCAAAAATGATTATTGGAGGCAAAAATCACAATATACGTATTTGTGATTTCTCTCCTCTTTCATCGAGAACTGCTTCATGTAACAAAGAGGGTACAGAAAGTGCTTAAGAATGAATGACTGTGTCTTTGTGTTGTCATATTATTTGTTATTTAGTTTTTTTTTTGTTCTTTTGACTTCAAGACGGCGCCGCGAGAGTGGCTGCCTTTCCAGCAGCTCATGTATTTTGTTTTTCTACTTTCATTCCTTTCATCACTTTGCTGCTGTGAAATGTAAATTTCTCCACTGCTAGACTAATAAAGGCAAGTCCAATCCAATCCAATTTAAAATTTTTAAAAAATCTCCAATGTCTTGCGGGAAAAAAACAAAACAAGGCCCTATTTGGTTCCTTGAACTACTGAAGTCAGCTGTGCCCACTCTCACAGTGATGCAGCCTTTCCTTTCACTTTTCTACTTATCGCCCGCCTCCGTCTAAAAGATACATAATTCAGAGCACAATAATGATGGCAGTTATGAAAAAAACAACTCATGAAAAGTGAAGTTGTCCAAAAGTTGTTTTAATCCATGTATTTTTAGTTTTAGCAGAAAAAATAACTGGCAGCAAAGTTTTCAAAGATGGCTGCATTTATGGATGGTTGTCTCAAGACAATGTTGTCCATACAGTTGACACCCGCCATTGTCTTCATAACAATGACTGTAAATGGTGATGATAAATATTTACAAAAGACGTATTTAATTTGGAAACAAGCAATTGTGCAAATTGTTATCTGACTAAGACATGAACTCAGGAAGTTAAATGTCACCCCCTCCCCCACCCCACATAGACAGAAACACACGTGAGCACACACCAAAGCAAAAACACACTTTGGAAACTTGAACAGATGTTCAACGGTAGCGGTGCGTGTAGAAACCACACCCAGGCATTTTCTGACCTCTGAACTATTCTGCATAACTTCACCATCGCTGACTTTCCTCCCAAATCGCAGTCTTGAGCCTGTTTGCAAATATTGAACAAGTAATAGTACATTAACTAGTGTTCATCAATCATTGTGAACATTCTGTCAGTTCATCTAAGGAGGAATGACAAAAATGTGTGTTTTTTTTTTTCCTTTGCCCTTTCTTACAAAATAATGTTTGCGCAATTAATGATCCAGCACTCTTGCACTTGCTCAATATTTTTGGGAAATATTACAAATAAATAAATAAAGCTTCAAGGCCGGGGTGTCAAATTCCTTTTTTACAGTAGGCCACATTATATTTGGATTTGGAGAACCCATTAAAATCTTTAATCCCCTCCACGTTACATATAGAGCACACAATAAATTAATGATTTTTTTTTGTGGTGTACTGTATAAGGCCCACCCAATAGCCTTGATTTTCTTCCAATGATCACCCTGCGCCTTATATCCAGGTGCACCTTATATGTGATGTAATGTTGAGCCACAACAGGTCTCGTAACTACTGGCAGAAGCCACTAACTCAATTTCCCCCTGTAGAAGAAGTAGTGCGTTACCCCAGCCTCTACTGTAGCGCCTTAATATGTGGTGTGCCTTATATTTGGGAAATCTTTCTACATTTTCATTCGTTGAAGGTGTGCTTTATAGTCCAGTGCGCCTTATATATGGAAAAGGTTTGACAATACACCATTCATTGGGGATGCGCCTTATACTCTGGTGCGCCTTATACATCAGAAAATACGGTAACAACTTTTCAAATCTGAAGTCAGGAATAATGACTGTTATTGTCGTTTACATTGGACAATTTGAAATGTTGGTTCGGACTTTAGCAAGCAACATGTCACTTGACATGCTTGATTTGCTTTCGCGGGCTGAATAAAAATGTTATGGGCCAGATTTGGCCCCCGGGCCTGGACTTTGGCACCTCTGCTTTAAGGCCTGTTCTGTCTGTATCTCCTATCCCAAAACAAAAAGAATTTCAGCAATGGCTACATAAAATGTAGGCCAACATGATTTGAGGGGATTTTAATCTGCAAATGTTTGCGGTTCATGATATTATGAAAATTGAGAGTTTATGCGTTTCGGATGATATTTACTAGTTATAAGTCATATACAGCTTGACATCCCACTTGGAGGGTAGCACACAACACCCGCATTGCGCACCGACAATATTTCTTTTTATAGAGCATTGCTTTTTCCTCCTGATTGTTTGCTTGAAATCCGATACTTCCACCACACGTGGAAAGTGTGGTGGAAGTATCGCTCTGCCTTTGCCTCCATCAAATGCACCACGTTTTGCATTCCACTACCTGTACCACACATCAGACCTAAAATCTAGTCTACGTTTTGGAACCAAATTTGCAGATGCGCTGTGAATATGGGGGAATGCCCAGTGAGGCAAATCAGGTTCACAAAATTCATAAACATAGTAAACTCTACTTTCTGTTCCCAAAACTTGGATGCCCAGAGAGGCATGGCAGGGCTCCAAAAACAACAATCTTAACAATCTCCTCACATTTGACTTTCTATTCTGATTCTTAACTGTCTTGACGGAATTATTATGGTGTTGTTGAAAGGATGCCAGGTGAGAGGCTGACCGTCAGACGCACATCTGATGTGGGGCGCTTTCCTGGTGCAGCCCCGCCCACCCGGGTGGAGTTGTCCATTCACAAGCCAGGGGAAAAAACGACAGAGGACACGGCTTGCCGCCGCTGGTTGAAGAAAATATGTCCATGCTGCTGTAAATGCCAGAATAGCAATACTTATGATGTCACTGATAAAGTGGAACTGGTAAAGCCGCCCGCCCCTTTTCCACAATTTGATGGGACAAAGCCAGAAAATGGAGAGTCAAAGGAAATGGAAGGTAATGCCCTTGAATGTTTAAAGTCAGGGATATGAACACACTGTTATCAAATATTTCAATTGTTTTCCATCTATCTTCCTCAGTCATGAAGTTGTCAGTGCGCTCTGTGGATCTGCTGAGCTCCAAGATGGGAACCAACAGACAGGAGCACCACACTGACCTGTACCACACAGAAGAGCTGATCATCCGCAGAGGACAGACGTTCCAAATCGAGCTGGAGCTCAACAGGCCCTTCAGTGCTGAAACCGACAAGCTGCATCTCGATCTCCGAACAGGTATGACCTACCTCACGGTAACAATGGACAGACGGGCAATATAAGATCTGGGGCATTCATCTTCTTGGAAACAGATCGGTATATGTATATCGTGAAGGTTTGCGTCATTTACGTTTCATTATGTTAAAGTATCACGGATACTGAGTGATGAAACGCATTTCGGTCCTCTGAAAGTAAAAGACCGAATTATGGCTCAGTGGTCATTTGGTGGCCAGCTTTTATATACGTAATAATAATAATACATTTAATTTCTAAGCGCCTTCCAAAACTCTAAAGGACACTTTACAGTCACTGATTGTTTTGTGCGGGTGAGCAGCGGCAGCCTTCACTCTACTTGGACTTTGGTCATTTCTATTATTTATTTTTTGCATTTTGTCTCAGCAGTTTTAATTTTGGAATAATTGGGTTCAGTTGGCTGGACATCTAACATTTATTTATTTATTTTTCATTTTATTTGTGTGTCTGTTTATTTATTTATACATCTGTGTATTTATTTGTTTGTTTTGGTTTTTTATTTTATTTATTATTTTATCTATTCATTCATTTATGTATGTATTTATTTACTTGTTTGTGTTTGTTTGCTCATTTGTGTTTATTTATTTACAGTATTTACTTGTTTATTTATTTATTTGTTTATTTCTGTGTTTATTTATTCATTTGTGTCTATTTATTTATTCATTTGTATTTAATTGTTTAATTATTTAGTTGTTTATGCATTTATGTATTATTGTATTTATTTATTCATTTACATATTTATTATTCATTTCTTCACTTGTTTGTGTATTTGTTTGTTTACTTATTTATTTGTGTGTTTATTTATTTCTTTACTAGTTATTTTTGTTTGTTTGTGTATTTATTTGCGTGTTTATTTCTTTACGAGTTATTTTCTTTGTTTGCTTATTTATTTGTTTGTTCATTTATTTATGTACTTTTTATTTAATTATTTGTTTATGTATTTATTTGTGCATGCATTATTTTTATTTATTCATATAATTACTTATTTACTTGTATACATGTATTCATTTTTTATGTATTAGTTTTATTTATTTATTTAGACATGTATTCATGTATTCATTTATTCCTTTTTTCATTTATTCATTCATTATATTTATTCATTCATTCATTTTGTAGGTCCGCTACCGCTGGTGTCCAAAGGGACTCATGTCATCATCCAACTGGTTGATACCTTGGACAACAAACGGTGGGGGGCTAAGATTGACGAGCAGAAAAACAACAACATTACGTTGTCTGTCAAGTCGACAGCCAATGCTGCAATTGGTCTTTATGGCCTGACGGTCACGACGAGCCCCTTGAAAAATGAAACTCCAAATACTTACACCTCTGACAAGAACATCATTATGCTCTTCAACCCTTGGTGTGCAGGTGAGATGGTGTCGGATTCAAAGTTGTGTCGTCTTTGCGTTTCATGCTCATATCCCACCAGAAGAATTTGCAAAACGATGTCTATCCTACTGAACACCATTTCCTCTTTCTTAAATAAGAGTCCCCCACCCAGTTTTGCCTCACCGGCCACAATGACCTCTCCATAAACTTTCACCGCAGAATCCTCCCCTCCGCCCAAACCTACTGCGAGTTTCTGTTCCAACATACTTTTCAGAAATATTCAATGAGGAGTGAACGGCGAGAATCTCAGCTGCCAAACACCTCCTGAAAGATGTCTCGCTTTACTCCACCCCTCACCACCCTTGCCCCACCCCACCCCACAATCACACTTCCCCTCTTTCTCTTAACTGTCCCACACGACTGGAAGTTCTTCCTTCCACTCCCCCCCCCCCCCACCATAAACATCATATTTTTACCACATATGTTTGTCTATCTTTGCCATGTTATGTTTTCCGTCCATTGTGGCAACAATACGAGAGAAGAGATGGGATAAAAATGCCACCCGTGCAGGATCAACATCCAACTCTGCCCCCGAGAAAACTGGGGCCCATGTTTGTGAACCATTTCCTGCCCTGATTGAAATTCTGCCGTTTTTAGTGAACAGGAATCACATTCTTGGGCGATTTAGTCACAGAAGAGGTGAATAGGGCAGGCTTTCTGGGTTTCTTTCACAGAAAGGGAGGAAGCCAAAATTGCGACTTCAAGGACAAACTCATGTGGATGACAAACCACTACTAGAACTACTACTACTACTACTACTACTACTACTAATAACTAATAATAATAATAACCCACATCAAAACTCACTTGTACTCTTTGGCATTTGAATCAGCATGATTCAGACTTGATCCAACAATGAAGTTGAATCATACGTCTCACTTGACAAATGTGAGTTTCAAAAGTAAATATATGTTGTTTTTTTTCCCCTTTGATGTACGTACGCCTTTGATTTTTTTAAATCTCTGATTATACAGTCCAATCTCATTATAACTTACCCCGAGGGACATAATGTATCTGTACATTTTAATGGTATAGTTGTTTGTTTCAATAAAATGGCCGCCAACGACAATGTATAAAACAATATGAACGTTCATTGATGTAAAAACATGAAAATATACAGGTGTATAAACAAGAGAATTACGAATGCATCGATATGAAGTTCCATTTATTTGACAAGATATAACACTTGTACCCTTTGGCGTGTGACTCAGCATGATTCAGACTTGATCTTAATTTTACCCACTGGTGCTTCCTACTATCTTTGTGACTGCTTGATTTCCTCTATACCAGGGGTCGGGAACCTTTTTGACTAAGAGAGCCATAAAAGTAAAATATTTAGAAATGTTTTTCAGCGAGAGCCACACGCACGCACGCGCGCACATACACACGCGCATGCGCGGCCACTTTTCAACAAAATATCAGAATGCATTATTTAAAATAACTTTGTGATAGTACTCACTATTAACATGAATGGTTTTCCGTTCCTCGTGTTTGGTAAAATTCCAGGAAAACGATCGAAATGAAATTCAATTTGCCGGTCCAGAGGCGAAGTTACTGCTAGCTGGCCTGCACACGGCTCATAAGCTTCCACATTTGCTATCTGCAATCTACTTCTCGCAGAAGTATGTCGATGCTAACGTTAACATCGGGGCTTGTTAAAATGTCACTGACATTCGACTGTTTCCTCCATCGATGGTATTGTTTCATTGCAAATTAGAATCAGAACATTTTCTCTCCTCTAATGCTCCGGTGCATTCACGCTGAAGTGCACAAGTTGGGCTCATTTAAAGGGGCGTTTACCTATTTCAACATGACGGCCACTATCATCCAATCAACATGGCGCTTTCGGCCATTCTGGGTCAGTGTCATCCAATCAAAATTGCGCTTTCCGCCAACTGCAGCCCCAACGGGAAATGAACGATGAAAAAAACGACAATGTGTATTATAATATGTAATATTTATCGGCGAGCCATATGCAATCATCAAAAGAGCCATATATGGCTCGCGAGCCATAGGTTCCCGACCCCTGCTCTATACGATAGCTGTCCATGTTAAGCGCTTTGTTATACCTTCACCTGTCGTTAAAGCGCTATAAATCAACATGTATTGTATTGTAATAATAATAACAACAATAATACCAAGAATCAGTATAATAATCTCAATAATCATCATACTAAGAAGAATCATTATACTAATCATCATCATAAGAATATTACCATAACAATCATAGTAAGCATAATAATATGCGTTTATACTGTATTTTGACACTTTGCACTATGTATTTTTTAATGAAACTGTTTTTGTGCAGTTGGACATTCCAGTCTTTTGACATTTTTTTTTGTGCATAGAATACATTGTTTTATCTTTTGACGCCCGCCCCCTTTCATTTTTCAGAATCAGAAACAGAAAACCTTTATTCGTTCCACAATGCTGCTGTAGATTGCACATTTCGCCATTGTGGGACTATTAAAGGCTTTCTGATTCTGATGAATAATGATAACCATAGTAATCATAATAATCACAATAATTATCATAATTGTAATAAGCAGAATCATCATCATCATGGTCATCACCATCACCACCAAAGGGAACGTAATAAATGTTCAAATGGCGGTCTCTTTCAGAGGACACAGTGTTCCTGGATGATGAAGAGGAGAGGAAGGAGTATGTGTTGAATGACACTGGAAGAATTTATTATGGAACCGAGAAGCAAATCGGAGCTCGCACGTGGAATTTTGGTCAAGTAAGGACTCTTTGAATAGTCCAACATTGTGGTCACGTTTGTCAAAATGGCTGAAAAGTGTGAAAATAGAAATGACAGTGATCCTGTTTTGTGGGTGACATCCTTTTGTGCCCACCATTTTTTTAACACGAGACAAATAAATGTTGGTCTTATGAAGGTGCATTTATAAAACGACTCATCTGCAACATGCTTTGGCGAAACAAAAAATGGTTTATGTCTCTTCGCTGTAGTTTCAAGAGGGAATCTTAGAAGCCTGTCTTTTCGTTTTGGAGAAGAGTGACATGCCCCCATCTGGCCGAGGGGATCCTGTAAATGTTGTCAGGGTCCTATCAGCCATGGTAAGGGCTCATAATCATTGACACCGACTTGAAGATCATGTGCGTATTTGGGATACATGAGTAACCTATAATTTCTCCAGATAAATGCTCAAGATGATTATGGAGTTTTAATCGGAAAATGGTCTGGGAATTACTCTGATGGAGTGTCTCCGGCTGCATGGAGCAGCAGTGTGGAGATTCTGAGAAAATACCACTCCTCCAATGGAATGCCCGTGCCGTATGGTCAATGTTGGGTCTTCTCAGGAGTCACAACATCAGGTGAGCGTGGGAGCAAATAGAAAGGATGTGTGAAACCATTTTTCTTGTGCGCTGACAGGGCTGACCGCAGAGGTGGCAGATTTGCCGTCCTCCGACTAAGCTTTTTTTTGTTCCTGCTGAGACTGGGAAATTTCGAAGACTCCCACACCTCCTCTCACATGCATTCAGTGGGCCCCAATTACCTCCCCCACCTTCATGTCCAGATTGCTTAGTGAATCGGCGAAATCTGATTTGACCATGACTTCATCCAAAGCGTACCGTAGCTTCCTACTGCAGTGGTTCTTGGCCGTTTTCCTTTGCACCCCATTCAATTCACCAATCAGTTCTCGCACCCACTTCCAGAATTGATGAGAAGCAATATTGATATCATAATACCCAAGTAACAAAACCATCATATATTTAATTATTTATTTACATAACTGAGCATTGAAAGCTACAGAAAATACAAATAATAAATACCGTACTTCCCGGTGTATAAGGTGCACCGGAGTATAAGGTCCATCCCGAAGGAATGGTGTATTTTCTAACTTTTTCCATCTATATGGCGCACCGGACTATAAGACATACCTTCAATGATTGAAAAAAGTTTGCCAAATATAATACAGAAGTACAGTGAGACCTCAACTTACGAACTTAATTGGTTCCCAGACAGAGTGTGTAAGGCGAAAAGTGTGTATCTCAAAAAAAAAATCCCATAGGAAACCATTAAAATGGGAATAATCCGTTCCCGGGTTTCCATAAAATATACTTTTCAAGTAAATAAGCCTTAAAACTACACACAACATACCTTATTCTATGTATAATAAATGTGCTATTGTATTGTAATGAAAGAAATACACTGCATTGTATCATAAAGTCACTTTATTTACATTTGTGATGGTCATTTATGGCTTGATGGAATGGCGTTGGAGGTTGAAGGTCAAAGGGAATTGCTGTTTGGAAAGAGAGGCGCATTACATGACGACTGTAATTAAATAAATTAACTGTGCTGTAAAATAAAGTTTTATTTACCTTTTTGATGGTCGTTGATGGCTTATTGAAGGAGAGTCACCTTCCATAAGGACTGTTGGTAACTTAACCTCTGGTGCTGTTCGGTCGTGTGCTTCCGCCGAAGATCACTCCGCCAGCCGTGGTGGGTGTGTATTACGAAAATAGTGCTTATTATAAGGTTTAATTTTCATAAATTTGACGTTTGTAAGACAAAAAGTTTGTAAGTTGAGGTGTTTGTAAGTTGAGGTCTCACTGTATATCAACGTTTTCCATATATAAGGCACACCACATCAATGAATGCGAAAAGTTTTCCAAATATCATAACAGTCATTATTCCTGACTTCAGATTGGAAAAGTAGTTACTATATTTTCTGATGTATAAGGTGCACCGGAGTATAAGGCGCACTCCCAATGAATGGTGTATTTTCACAAATGTTTTCATCTATAAGGCACACCAGACTACAAGGCGCACCTTCAATGAATGAAAAATGTTTTCCAAATATAATAGATACATATATAAAAGTTTCCCATATATAAGGCACATCACATTATAAGGCGCTACAATAAAAGTTGGGGTTACGCACAACTTCTACAGGGGGGGTGAAATGGAGTCGGTGGCTGTTGACAGTAGTTGCCAGATCTGTTGTGGCTCAATATTACTTCATACATAAGGTGGACCTGCCTATAAGGCGCCGGGTCATCTTTTGAAGAAAATCAAGGCTTTTGTGTACGCCTTGTACACTGGAAAATAGGGTAAATAAATAATATTATATACAGTATACTAAATAATTATTATAATAATAATTGGTTTAAGTTGACATCTATAAGGCTTAATTAGCATTATCCCTAATGGCAATGAACACAATGACTTCTTGATTTCCAGAATTTTTCACCTTTTTCGATTACCCGACCATTATCCCCCAAAAAAGTTTACATTTCCCCCCCAGGGTATCCTCGCACCCTATAGGAAGCATCCTCACACACCTGGTTAAGAACCACTGTCCTACAGTATCCGTGTGCATGTACCACAAAACTAATTAACACAAAGTGCTGAAGAATGAATGACTCTGTGTCTTTGTGTTGTCATATTACAGTAAAGTCTCGTTATATCGATATTCAAGGGAGTCCAAAAAAATATCGATATAACCGGGACTATCGATATATCCGACCCTGTTTGCATGTAATTTTCTCCGTGCGTGCATAGAAATAGTATCGATATAACCGGGACTATCGATATATCCGATATCGATATAACGAGACTTTACTGTATTTGTTATTTAGTTTTTTTGTTTGTTTTTTACTTTATGTTACTTCTGGGTTGAGTGAACGCTGACGCGTGTGGCTGCCACTGCTCATCCGCAGAAAATATATCCTGTGACTGTAAAGTGTCCTTGAGAGTTTTGAAAGGCTCTTATAAATGCAGTGTATTATTATTATTATTATTATTATTATTATTATTATTATTATTATTATAACCAGCTAACTAACCAACTAAATAGATGAATGAATGAATGAATGAATGAATGAATGAATGAATGAATGAATGAATGAATGAATTTAGATTTGCAAAGAAGACCACACTTGGATTCTCTCGTTACTCATTCCTGCAGCAATATTGCCAATCAAGTGATGTTTTTCAGGGTCTTTGACATTCTAGAATTTTGTAACATCACTTACAAGTTAACTTCAGGAATATCCACCATGGCGCTGTACACTGTTTTGTTCACTCGGGCTGCAAACTTCACTGTGTGTGTGGGCGCATCCAAATAATAGCCATGCACGCAGCTGACCTAAGCACTGATAGCCATAATTCATTTCCATCCAAAATACTTGACACTGACATTCCTGTCATAGCTTCTACTTTGAGTGCTCATACAGCAACACGTGTCACTTTCACTCAAGCACCAGAGTCAAGTGCAGTACAATTATGCAAATGTCACCCTCGTAGAAATATGCAAATTGTGCTAAAAAACTGGACTCAAATTTGAAGATTCAAACCAACCCTCAAATTCTTTTTTAGTCATTCACTGCGAGACATGTGCAAAAATGTATCCACTCCAGTGTCAGGGTTTTTGTCATTGTCACTTGAATTCCAGAACCCACAGAATATTGAGTTTTAGGACTACAGAAACATTCAATGCAGCATAAGAAACTCTTCTTTCATCAGAAAAAAAGAGCTAAATCCTAAAGTTGGGTCTGGAGTTATATGAGCTTGAAAATGGGGGCAGCTGTCCAAAATACAATACAATGTAGCTGAAGCTGGAACAAAGTGCTAACATGAAAAAAAAGGAAATGCTTCCCCTTTGTGGAAGGGTAAAAACATTGCCAAAGTCAATGGCCAGCGCCTTATTGGCACCCAAACAAGAAAAAACTAAACCCGAACAAATTCGGGAATGGAGCTCTACGTCATATTTTCAATTCCAGAATAAATTCGTGAATGGCAGTGAATGAGTTAACAACTAAATCCCTGTCTTTTTTATCTTCACAGTTCTCCGTTGTCTGGGTATACCTGCTCGCAGCGTGACCAACTTCGAGTCCGCTCATGACACTGACGTATCCCTCACGACGGATGTTTATTTTGATGAGCATATGGAGCCAATCGACTACCTCAATAGCGATTCTATCTGGCAAGTATTGGCCAACAAAAATTATGCAGTTATATTCAAACATATATAACACATATTTAAAAACTATTTTCGGACAGGTAATCAATCTCAAACGGGAAAGAACACAATTTTCCTCAGAAAAAAAAATAACAACCAAGGTAGTGCATGTACAGCAGGGGTGTCAAACTCATTTTTTGCCGCAGGCCACATTATCGTTACGGTTTCCTCTCAAGGGCCGTTATGAATTTGGGAAGCCATTAGAATGTTTCATCCCTTCCACATACAGTATTACATATACAGCGCACAACAAATTAACTCATTCACTGCCATTCCCAAATTTATTTGGGAATTGAAAAGCATGACATAGAGCGCCATTCCCGAATTTGTTTTTTTCTTGCAGGGGGGCGACGATAAAGCGCTGGTCAGACCTCTGGCAATGTTTTTCCCTCTCACGAGGGGGCAGAATTTGGCTTATGTACAGCCGCCACCATTTCATTGCAGATAACTCCAGACCCATATCACTCCAGCTCTGGAGTGGACACATTTTTGCACATCGTCTGGCAGTGAATGAGTTAATGAATAACTCAGTTTTAAATTTGAAGTAAAGGATAATGGCTGTTTTTGTGACATACATTTGACAATTTAAAATTTTGGTTCGGACTTTAGCAAGCATCATGGCACTTTACATGCTTGATTTGCTTTCGCGGGCCGAATAAAATGATGTGGCAGCCAATTTTCAGAATCAGAATCAGAATACCCGTCCCGCAATGGGGAAATTTGGTCCACAGCCTTAGAAAACAAGATATTCTGACATGTCAACTGTATACTGTGCAAATGTAGATGTAGATGTAGAAAACCGTTCTATAAACAAGACTGTACATAGTGCAGAATCAAGAGATTTTGGCCCCGGCCGGGCCTTGACTTTGACACCTGTGATGTATAGAATGATTATTTACATGAAAGCTGTTGCTATTTAGGAATTTCCATGTATGGAATGATTGCTGGATGGCCAGGCCAGACTTGCCCCACGGTCACGGGGGTTGGCAAGCTGTTGACTCCACCCCCCAGGAGACAAGCCAAGGGACCTTCCGCTGCGGCCCCGCCTCTGTCACCGCCATCCGCTCTGGCCAAGTCTACCTCAAACACGACACGCCGTTTGTTTTTGCAGAGGTGGGCCTTAGTTTTCCGTAGAGTCCATCAGCTCTATAAAAGGCGAGTCCAACCGCCTTCCCTGACGATTGGACTGTTCCTGCTTTATTAGGTCAACAGTGACAAGATCTACTGGCAAAGGAATCTCGATGGAACATTCAGCCAGATACGTAGTCAGAAGAAGGCCGTTGGCCACTCCATTAGCACAAAAGCAGTGGGCTCCGATGAGCGTGCTGACATCACACATTTATATAAACATCAAGAAGGTACCAGTGCCTGTATTGTTTTGCTCATGGTGCTATGCTCATCATGCATCATTATCACATCATTATCACTTCACAACAGTGGTGGACCGTCAGGGCCTGCAAGGCCTTCTCTACTGGACTAAAAATATCTGAATCACAGACTGATGTGAATTATATTTTGGCCATGAATTCTTATTAACTCATTCACTAGATACGTAATGTATCCACTCCAGTACCAGGGGTTTTGTCATGGTCACTCGAATTCCAGGACACACAGAATATTGAGTTTTAGGACGACATAAACATTCAATGCAGCGTATGAAACTTTATACTCTATTCTTTCATCAGAAAAAAAAACCAGTTAATTCCTAAATTATATGGATCTGGAGTTATATGAGCTTGAAATGAGGCTGGGTGTCCAAAATACAACGCAATACATACATATTGGTTTATATAGTGCTTTAACAACAGCTGAAGCTGTAAAAAAGCACTAACATGAGCAAAATGCAAATGGTGCTCCCTCGTGGGAGGAAAACATTGCCAGAGGTCTGACCAGCGCTTTATCGGCAATCTAGAAAAACCAAGACCCAAACAAATTTGGGAATGGCGCTTCATGTCATATTTTCAATTCACGAATAAATTCAGAGAATGGCAGTAAATGAGTAAAATAATTCCAACTTGTCTTTCAGTTTCCTTTCATTGCTTTTTCCTTGTTGTGCCGTTCCCAGATCTGTGTTTTCGTATTTACGCATATAACCTATCGCATTTGAGCCATTATTTGTCACCAGGGTTAGAAATCTACCTGGACGCCTTCGCAAACAATTTTGTGGGCCCTGGAGCATGAGATGATTGTGGATAAAACTGTTGCTTTCACCCAGGGGTGTCCAAAGTCGGTCCTCGAGGGCCGCTGTCCTGCCTGTTTTCCAGCTCTCCCAGGAGCAACACACCTGATTCAAATGATCAGCTCATCAGCCACCTCTGAAGCAGCATCAAAATGGTCCTGATGATTTGAATCAGGTGCGTTGCTCCTGGGAGAGCTGGAAAACAGGCAGGACGGCGGCCCTCGAGGACCGACTTTGGACACCCCTGCTTTAACCAATCAGATGGTGACTCCAATGCCTTCTCACATGCCTTATTTCTTGGCTAACGGTGCCCTCTAGTGGACTTGTACTAAATCACACCACACTTTTTATATGAGTCCCAACTGTAGCTGCAGTAATGGTTTTCTAGTCATAAAATATTTCTTAAGGGTTGGATTGATTAAGATGTAGCACTGATGTACCGAAGGCCTAGGTGTGTAATGCACAGCTCGCCACGACTCCATAATCCGCTGACTCATTCCCATGTCTTCTTTGGGGGGGGTCCAGGTTCAGAGGAGGAACGTATCGCCGTAGAGACCGCCTGTCGTTTCGGCAGCAAGCCAGATATCTACTCCTCGCCCATAGCAGAGGACGTCCACGTTGAAGTGAGGATGGAGGGAGAGGGTCCCAGAATGGGGGCCGACGCCCGGTTGAGCATCGTGGTGAAGAACTTGAGTTCTCAGCCCCGGAAAACTACACTGCACAGTCAAGTGGCTGTCATGTACTACACTGGTGTCGTCAAGGGCACCATCAAGAAGGAGCAGTTGCCAGTGGAGCTTTTGCCGAATGAAGGTTGGTTTTCAGTAAAAAATGACTCACTCGCCAGGCTCATCGACGTACAAGACGCGATTGTTTTCCAACATCTTCACACAGAACGCACCATCGAGTGGGTTTTGCCATATCAGCAATACCAGAACCAGCTGGTGGATCAGGCAGCACTGATGCTGACAATATCCGGAAGAGTCAACGAGACCAAGCAGGTGTTAGCCAACCAGACGTGCTTCAGGCTCCTGACACCTGATCTCAACATCACGGTGGGCTTTTCACTCCGCTTTATGATGTGAATATTCGTTTATTTACATCCGTAAGAATTCGGAAAATGATGCTTGGCAGCCTTTAGGAAAAGCTGTGGTTGGTCACGAAATGGCAGCCAAGATCACGTTCACCAACCCACTGCCGAGGATGCTGAATGGCGTGGTCTTCAGAGTTGAAGGCCTGGGCCTGCAGAAAGGCCATGAAGTCTTTGTGGGGTAGGATCGCCGATATAATTCAAACACGTACTTCCTGCTCGCCATCCATTTCCTCGACGCTTGACTTGTCACTCATTTGCCTCAGTGACGTGAGCGGTCACTCCACCGTGACGCTGACGGAACATTTCGTCCCGAGTCAACCCGGACCCAGGAAACTGGTGGCGTCTCTCGACTGCAAACAGCTGACGCAAGTGCACGGGGTGGCCGACATTGTTGTTCTGGAACATTGAGAGGCAGCCCACCGCGTCGCTTCTCGTTATATTCTTCACCAACGCCTATGAAATAGGAAATCAATATGAAGTATTCTGTTCATTTGTGCAGCTGCAAAAAAGGCATAAATGATCATGATCAATGATATTTTTTTAGGATGGTCAAAAATATCTTTTCACTCTGACAAAAAGCTTACATTTTTAATTCGCTTTTCTACTGTATGTTTGTAACTTATATAAGCATGTGAAACGTGGTCTCACACAAAATGAACCTCACAGGGGGACGCTAAGAGAGCGAAGAAGGTTTGGATGCACTGTAATTTCCCATAGTTTACAGATATCGATACTTTTTTTTATCACATAAATCATAACTACTGTTGGGGTAATTCGCTATACGAACATCTTTAAACCCATTGACTACACGAAGGGCCCCACCACAATTCCCTCTTATGCTTTCATTCACAAAATAACGATTCTCCTGTTTGTTAAAGAATCTTGCTCCAAAGGGAATAATGCACAATAACTATTGTTTGCAAGCTATTTTATCCGGCGTTACCACGTGTTTTTGCTTTTTTCACGATTGTATTTATGTTCTCGTATACACTAACAATGAAGTAAGCGCAATACTGTATCATATTGATAAGTACCGTAATAAGAATGGAACACACTGACGCTTTTTGCACTTAACAGTCATTCAACCTCACCAAACATCATGATAAAATGTGAAGAAACTTGTTTCATGACCATTTTACTATTTATTATTATTATTATTATTATTATTATTATTATTATTATTATTATTATTATTATTATTATTATTGTATGATGATAAAACTACACCTGGACACTAAATGGTTGAGTGGCGTTCTTGTTTTCATTCACCATCGGGGTAAGCTCATAATTCCATAAATACATAAGTGACTTCAGGGAGAAACAAAATGATAACTTGCACTACTGCCATGTCCATCATGCAGCTGGAGTGAAGGGTGTTTCCCCCCCGGCAGGCACACCTGTGCTTCGTCATCACATGGAGCTCGTTGGTTATTGACTGACTCCTCTGGATTGTTGATTTTGCTCGCTGGTGAGTTTCAAGTGTTATTTTATTGATCTCACAAAGTCATTGTCGCTCTCGTTTCACCGTTTGGAAATATTTTGTTATTTTACTGTTGCTCTTGATTGCTGTTGTGGTATTGACATTTCATTTTGCAATCTATGGTGAAGCGGATCTATGGTGCAATCTATGGTGAAGACAATCCACTGAGTTTAAACTGCTTCAATCCGCTGTACAGTGAGACCTCGGCTAACAAACGCTTTAGCTTACGAACTTTTCACCTTACGAACATTAAATTTGCAAGAATATAATCTTTGCATACAAACTAGTTTTCGGCAAACGAACCGAACCACACGGATCTCAGAAGTGTGTTTTAAGCACGAGCATAATTAAAGGTCAACCGACATCTCTGGACAAGTTGTGTCAATAATTTGTAAAATCACTTGAAATGACTTCTACTGAGCATATTTTACAAAGATTCCACCGCATATAATATGAATATTCAAGAAGTCTTGTTTTTGAGTTGGTGACGATACCTACCGTGACGTCACGATAGGTATCGTCACTGACCGAGAAAGCGACGCACAATGCATTTTGGGTACTTTGTTTGGTCTGAAAACTTCATGTTGATCTGTGTTTATGGCGAAATTAGAAGGAAAACACATAAATAATGCGATGGTGAATGGTTGTTTGTTGCACCAAGACTACTATTTGATACTAGTTGACACAAATTCCCAGCAGACAAATCAGCCCATTTCCAATGGAGCTTGGGCGCCATCTTGTGCATTTTATGGGACGCTACATTGCAGTCAAGACGCCTCAAAATGAAACGGAAGGACTTCTTTAATCGATTGCAAACATTAATGCTTTCCTCTTCAGAACTATTTGAATCATATTCATAACTGGATGAGTGACAAGAAAGCATCTTCTCCGAATCTGAAGCCTTTTTTTTATTCTAGAGTAAGGCAAGACGTCCTGGCGTGACGACACGAACAAGGGGGCAGGACCATCTGAAACTCGCCACTTCCGGGGTCATTTTGAAGTAGTTTTGGGACACTAAGTCATTTTTATTGGTGTTTTTCATTTAACTAAAATTATCAGCCTGTGTGTTTTGGGTATTTTAGATGCTATAAAACGATTTTCTAATGTCAGTTAGGAAACAAAAAAATGATGTTGGTTGTCCTTTAAACCTCACACTACCATGGCGATTTAGTGAAGATAAAACAGCAAAACCCTTCACTAAATCGCCATTGTGGTGTGAGGTTTAATTTGGACCGTGCTTACAACACACTTCTCAGATCGTTACCACATAGGCTTAGTTGTGTTGATGAGCTGATACCAGAGCAAATGGGGCAATCAGGCCAGTCGTACACCATAATCAGTCAGGACTGCAGAAGTAATCAGTGTAGCCTCAGGAAATAGTCCTCTGCTCCCCCCAACCTTAGAGCAGGGACCTATCATCGCAGGTCCCTGGTCCCTATCATCGCAGAGGTCTGGAACAATCACCTCTGGACAGTAGCGATACATATATATATATATATATATATATATATATATATATATATATATATATATATATATATATATATATAGTGTGTGTGTGTGTGTGTGTGTGTGTGTGTGTGTGTGTGTGTGTGTGTGTGTGTGTGTGTGTCCAGAGTTACCAGCAAAATTTTTGTGTGCTGGCGAAGCCTGTTGGATGAGAAGCGTCCAATTCCATTCAAAGAAGTACAGATGACGTCTAAAGAAACCTTTCCATCTGTCCCATTACCTTTACGCTAAGTCGACCATTGCTACCATCCATTGACAACTACCATCACAAAGGTAAATAAAACGACTTCATTATACAGTTTATTTCTTTAATTCCAATACATTAGCACATTTATTATACATGAAATAAGGTATATTTTGTGTAGTTTTAAAGGCTTATTTAGTATGAAATTGTGTTTTATGGGGACCTGGGAACGGATAATTCTTATTTTTAATGGTTTATGGGAAATAAATGTTTGGCAGACAAACTTCTCACCTTACACACTTTCTGGGAAACAATTAAGTTCGTAAACTGAGGTATCACTGTACTTTAAAATAAGGCAAACTCATATTTCCATCTGTAAAATATTTATTTTTAAAAAACGGCGATTGTTTCTGCGTATGGATCAAACGGCAATCGTTAAATGTTTTTTTCCAGCCCCTCCTTGAAACCGGTCGTTAAATTCAGAGAGGCTTGCTAACCAAGAAGCACCGCTCCCATCTAGTGGTGCAGTTGAAATCACACAACTTCAGGTGAGTCGCGTAAAAAAAAATAATAATAAATAAATACAAATAGTAATTAGAAATTACTGACTGCTCTGAGGACTAAATGATCTAAAGTTGCTACGACGTGACAAAAAAGACTTTTGTCACAATTGCTCTTTCTCCAAAATGAAGATTTACCAAAAAATTGCTCAATCCAAATTAGGATTTTCCATGAATTATGCACAATTATTTTTTTGTCATCGACAATCTTGGCATACAGCACAGAAGAAAAAAACATTTTATTTTCAAAATACAAAATTCAGACACAAGCGAAATCTGACTTTTACAGAAGCAAAAGTAAAGTAAAATATTAAATATATATGAAGGAATATTTGATCTGGACAAAATGCTAAATATTACAGTAATAATCAACACCCGCCCTCCCCAAGTCTTATATGCTTAAATCTAGTAAACGAAAAACAGCTTTTTCATTCACACTAATGCCTTTTATGGAATCAATGAAACTTCATTAGGACAAAACCGCAATCCGACTCATGGAAGAATATCCGAAGATGCATGACACTTTAAGAAACCTTCATGAATGTGGCGTAATGTGGACGGTACATGGGACACATGTACGTCACTCCACTAAACAAACTCGATTCAGTTCACTGAGTCGCATAGATTTCCGACTACTCTGTTGAACTTCTCCGGTTGGTCGGCGTACATGTGGTGAGAGGCATCGTTTATCAGCTGCAGAGGAAAACAGAGTTCAACATTACTGCTGTATAAAAGGAAATCAAGATGGCCACCGGGAAGCAATATGGGTGTCCCTAATCAATAGTTTTGAAAGAGTGAATGATATGAGAGTGGGCGTAATTTCACGAAGGGCGGCAAATTTGATAACTGCTTCGGAAATGAGACCGCGCCACTCACCAGCACTTTGGTGCAAGCGGAGCTCCGAACCTGAACCACTTTGTCCCCAGAAGAACTGTCGACCCACGACTGGGTTGCGTAAAGAATGGTGAGCGGCATGGAGCTGGGTAACAAATGGATGCGTTCCAGCATCGGTCTCTTTGGCCAACCCAAAGACTCACACATGGCCCGGAAACCTACCTCACCACTGGAAGCGGAGAAGGAAAACAAAATGGAATTCATTTGAAGGAAAAGTAAGGAGATTTGACATCGTGGTGCAGTATGACTTGTCTTGTTTGAATTTTGAAGTTGTCGGCGAATAGCTGGACTAAGCCACATATGCGGGAACACCGATGTAACACGGTTATCTCTGCTACGACGGTCCTTCAAAATACATCATGTCAAAACAGACCGTGGTGTGTGTGTGTGTGTGTGTGTGTGTGTGTGTGTGTGTGTGTGTGTGTGTGTGTGTGTGTGTGTGTGTATATGTATATATATATATATATATATATATATACAGTAAAGTCTCGTTATATCGATATCGGTTATATCGATAGTCCCGCTTATTACGATACTATTTCTATGCACGCACTGAGAAAATTACATGCGCGCAGGGTCGGATATATCGATAGTCCCGGTTATATCGATATTTTTCGGACTCCCTAGAATATCGATATAACGAGACTTTACTATATATATATATATATATATATATATATATATATATATATATATATATATATATATATATATATATATATATATATATACAGGTAGATAGGTATGTTGCCGGTTAGTTAGTTGTTTAGTTATGTTTGGTTAGTTGGTTGGTTAGGTAGTTTGTTGGGTGAGTTTGTTGGGTATGTGGTTAGTTGTGTGCTTAGTCAGTTGGTTAATTGGTTAGTAAGTAAGTTTATTTATATCGCACTTTTCACAGGTAAAGCCACAAAGTGCTTCACAAAATTCAAAGCAGTCATAATAAAATACACAAAAAAAGTGTGAGTGGAAATTGTGCGTTGACATACCTGGGGGGCTGCGCGTTGCAGTGGTAGATGTATTGCGTCATCGTGTCGTCATCAAACAGGTCTTCAAATTTTCTTTTGAAATCCGGACGGAATCGGTTGACCAATCCGGGACCTGAAGAAAGTTAGAGGATGAGTGACGTGCCGCAGAGGAGGCTGCCGCACAAACCGCAGATCTCACCCCAGGGGCCCGCGGCTCGGATGACAGCCAGAGGATTGAAGAGGGAGACGACGGAAACGATGGCTTTCACCCAGCGGGGCGGAGTTGGCATCCTGACCAATTCTGTGACCTGTCCTTTGTTCTCCTGACCTTGGTTGTGATAACCTTGGACCTCGGGTCTCTTGGGGAAGCCCCAGGGGTCAGCCAGGATGAGATGCGACACTCTGGAAGAGAGCATAAGAATGAAAACTATTGCATCATTTACTGCTAGGTCATTTTGAACATCTAAACCCCCTCCAAACTGAGCAACTTTGTGTCCCATGAATAATCTTCCCAGTGACCTTGAAGGGTATTGAATGGCATAGGACGTCGCCAGGTATCCGCCCAAGCTGTGCCCCAACAGAATCATCTTCTCCAAGCCCATGGCTTGTCTCCACTGCTCGATGGAGTTGACAAAACGCTCCTCTGCTTTGGCGGCGTCGGAAGGGAAAGGAGGTCTGGAGCTCCTGCCAAAGCCGAGGAGGTCAAAAGCGTGAACGGGCCGTGTGTGGCTCAACGCGTCCAGGTTCTGGACCCATAGGCCAACCCCTCCTCCAAAGCCATGGACCATCACCAGCGGCAATTTGGAATCTATCACATCACAGGTGCAAATGAATCTGGCATCATTTTCAGATATTCCATATTCCAATAGCAAGAATTTAACTGTGAAAATGGAAACAAACAAACTTCTGTTTCTGGATCAATTTAGCTCAAGTTTCACAGTGACTTTCACTAGTAACGAAAAGGCAAAGGGGATAAGATGCATAACAAATACGGCCTGTTGGTAAAGAAGGAGAATCAGAGAGGAGCACCTTGCTCAGGGGGTTTTGCGACCATTTTATTGGTAAGGGTCAGAGTCCATATTCGATCTTGGGTTGGAAGGGTCACAAATCTGGCCCATAGGTTATTTTGAATACCTGCAACAGAAAAAAAAATGAAAGGAAAAAAACTTGAAATATTTCACTCCGGGAAATCATCTCTCCACCAAAACTGAGCTCCTTGGCTGATAATGCTGTCCCAAAAAAAGGGCTTGTGAAAACCAGTTTCCCGTGTGCCATCCCAGCATGATCCTTCTGAATGACCGAGGAGAAAAAAATAAGAGCACTGTTGACTGGGTGTCAGAAATGGCTAAGATTGCTTCTTTTAACTACTTCTTACACGTAATTTAAAATCTGATCACATTTTGTGTGTGTGTGTGTTTGGTAAGGGGATGAGGTACATTATGCTTTCAAGAGATGGAAGTACCGCTACTACCATACAGCTAAGAATCTTGCTCTCCGTAGCCTTTAATAGAGACATGGATGTTGGGCGCCAGGAAGGCCACCAGCCCCAAACAGAACTTGGCCTGACAAAGAAAAACAAAGCAAAGAAAAAGTTTCACTTTGCTTCAAGCCTTGGGAATGGCACATAATTAGTTGTGTTAATGCACATGCCCTGCAAACCGAATGGCATCAATAAAAACCGGTTTAACTATAAACATTTTTAATGACATGTAAAAACTTCCACATTTTAATAAATGCAAAAACTCTATGGTTAATTAGTTATGTTAAAGGACAACCGACGTCACTTTTTTGTTTTTTAACTGACATTAGAAAAATGTTTTATAGCATCTAAAATACCCAAAACATGCAGTATGATATTTTTATTCAATGCAAAACACCAATAAAAATGACTTAAAGTGTCCAAAATCTGCAAAAAAAATTGAGCTGTGAATTGGGCATTTTCAGATAGTCCCGCCCCCCGTTCGTGACGTCACGCCAAGACGTCTTGCATTGCTAGTGAATCAAAATGATGGCTTCAGATTCGGAGAATATGCTTTCTTGTTACACATCCAATTATGAATATGATTCAAATAGGTCTGAAGAGGAAAGCATACATGTTTGCAATCGATTAAAGAATTATATGTGCCATTTTGCGGCAACATTGAGGGGAGATGTCTCACCCAAAAAAAAAGAGGCACAAAATGGCGACCTCCAGTGGCCACCTCCGCTTCCACAGTCTGATAAATTCCTTATATGGAGCTTGGATGCCCTCTTCTGTCGGCTTTTGGGTGCAACACGGTTCTCAGACCAAACATGTACAGCAAAATCCATTGACGTTGATGAAGGACTGCTACAATGTGTCTTTTTTCGGTCAGGGGGCGGTCCTTTCATGACGTTACTTACGGACTCATCACCAACTCAAAAACAAGACTTCCTGAATATTCAGAGTGAGTCTTAAAACGTAAAATATAGCTATATGCGGTGGAATCTTATTAAAATACGCCCAATAGAAGTCATTTGAAGTCATTTTACAAATTATAGACACAACTTGTCCAGAGACGTTGGTGTCCTTTAAGTTCATACTATCATTATTATCTCATGTATACAATTTACAACAGATTATTTTCTTACAGACAGTGGCGTTTTTAGGTGTTCAATTACCTTACATGTTTCGGCGTGTACTTTCCGCCTCTATGATTAATTGGCAAACAATACCCACCTTTACGATTTCATAAAATGACAGCGTCAAGTCTTGTACAGATTACAATAGCAATACAATAGTGTACCTATTTACAGTATACTGTATTGCGCTGAAGCTGCAACAAAGCGCTTAACATGGACAGGTATCGTAGACAGGTAAAAAACAGTCACAAGTTTAATAGAAAGCACCAGGGAGTGAAATCACATCCATATCTCAAAGAATTAATCAAATTTGAATCTTAAATGTGTCACGCTCTCAAACCAATGCCGCAGGGGCGATGAAATAACTTCAACCATACCCTGTTTCGCAGTCGTTTTGCAATGCTGCCGGTGCTGGAGTTGAGGGAGTTGGATCCATTTATAGAAGTATCCTGTTGACTACATGCAATCGAATGTCAGGGTACTCTTAGTTATTTGTTTTGCTCCTGTCTTCCTGTCAATCGTCTCGCCGTGAGCTGCTTGCCGCCGAATCATATGTTTAGTCACTTGGGCGTTCTTGGGTCAACTGATTTAATACAAAGATCGACAAATCAGAGGAACATTCACTCGAACGTCACGTTTTGAAAACCAACTCGAGTCGGCGGAAGCATTCCTCACCGTCATGACGCAGTTCTCAAAATCACCACGCCTTGTAATTAAACTTGAACAACTCGCGTGTGATCATGATCGCTATGGAAGTATTTCAATATACGGTAAAGCCATACGAAATTATTTTTTTGTTGACTAGGAAGACGGCCAATGTTTCAAATAAGCTTGACAGACATGTTAAATCTCACGATTATTGTCGGTGGTTTTTGACCATAATACTCACTTTAAAGCAACTATTGACACAACAAAGACAGTTCATTTGTAAGGTGAAACAAAAGAAAACTTGTTTGTTTCCAATCGAATGTATAAATAAACTCAAATTATTTGTGTGTTTTATTTACTTATGACTTTTGTAACACTCCGATTATTTTAACACGCGCCACAGAGTCGCAAATACGAAAATCTCCCGATTTAGGATTTCTGAAATTTATCATATATGGCTTGAATAAAATTTCATCAGAGTGACATATCAACGTTTTGTCAACACATTCATGTTCGCTCCCTTTTTTGTTCCGACAATGTTGCGGCCGGATGACATTTTTTGTTACACGATAACCACTTCCATATTTTACGGACACGTCGAGTTCCCACGGCTCCTATTCCTCCATTGAATCCCGCACTTGACCAAATAATTGACCACCATTGACCAAACGCAACAATGTCGGCGTCAGTTTTGTCAGTAATTTCTCGGTTTCTTGAAGAATACGCTGCTACGACGCCCAACAAATTGAAAGTGGTGGACTCGTATTTGTTGTATATCATGCTGACCGGAGCGCTGCAGTTCCTTTACTGTCTGCTCGTCGGAACGTTCCCCTTCAACAGCTTTCTCTCTGGCTTCATCTCGTGTGTAGGCTCTTTCATTCTCGGAGGTAAACTGCAATTTAATAGTTTCTCAGTGTTTCATGTTTTATTTTGTAACTAACGATGTGGATTGCTAATTTGCGACCTAATTCGCTAGCATAGTGTTGGGACGCAATCATGGTTCACGCAGGTAAAAGAATGTTGTACTGTGTGCTGAAATTACTTTTCATTGAACAAGTTGGGAAGTGGTCATTTTCACGGCTTTGAATAGCGTGGTCAGCTAACCTGCTAAATTACTTTATGCAGAGGCGTTGGGCGTGCCAATTAAGTACACAAACAACTGTCTGTTTTCGGTTAATCTGCTTTTGCTGCAAAGAAAAAAAACAGTACTCAAGAATGCTAATCGTGCAAATGTCATGTCTCTTCAGTGTGTCTGCGCATCCAGATCAACCCACAGAACAAAGGAGACTTCTTGTCCATCTCACCAGAGAGAGCCTTTGCTGACTTTTTGTTTGCACACACTGTCTTGCATCTCGTCGTCATGAACTTCATTGGTTGAACAGATTGCTCTGATTGGCAGTATACCCATGATGGTAGGTGAGTATGTGTCATATGTATTTACATAATTTACTGAGTACCAGTGGTCCCAAAGGTCCCCCAAATTTTGTGCGTATTCACTATGAAACATACAATGAATTTATCCTCTCTCTCTCTCTCTCTCTCTCTCTCTCTCTCTCTCTCTCTCTCTCTCTCTCTCTCTCTCTCTCTCTCTCTCTCTCTCTCTCTATATATATATATATATATATATATATATATATATATATATATATATATATATATATATATATATATATATATATATATATATACACACACAGTGAGACATCTACTTACGAACTTAATTGGTTCCCAGACAGAGTGTGTAAGGCGAAAAGTGTGTATCTAAAAAAAAAAATCCCATAGGAAACCATTAAAATGGGACTAATCCGTTCCCTGGTTTCCATAAAATATTGTTTTTAACTTATTAAGCCTTAAAACTACACACAACATGCCTTATTCTATGTGTAATAAATGCGCTATTGTATTGTAATGAAAGAAATACACTGCATTGTATCATAAAGTCACAAAGAGAGGCACATTACATGAGGACTGTAATTAAAGAAATAAACTGTGCTGTAAAATAAAATTTAAAATAAAGTTATATAAATAAAATATATAAATAAAGTTACCTTTTTGATGGTCGTTGATTGCTTATCAGAATCAGAATCATCTTTATTGCCAAGTATGTAGAACACACAAGGCATTTGTTTCCGGTAGAACACGCTGCACTAGTATCGTCGTCAAAAAACTGCTAAGTGGCACTATACAGTTCCATTTTGGCTACTGTTGAAAGAGTTCAAAGAGTTCAACGAGTTAATGGCTTGGGGGAAGAAGCTGTTTAAATGTCTGCTGGATTTTATATATATATATATATATATATATATATATGGTTGAAATATATATATATATATATATATATATATATATATATATATATATATATATATATATATATATATATATATATATATATATATATATATCCCACCTGTACACACGTGTACTATTACATGTTGCAAGTCACAGTACCTGTATATATTCCTGTAATGGCAAAAAGAATTTAAAGGATGATTTTTTTTTTTCTGGTCACTTTAGTGAAAGGGTCTCTAATTCGCTCTGAATATTGCATTAAAGTCACAATGTCCAAAACATTTCATGGATTGGTAGTGTATAGAAGTGACTTGTGAGTGTTTATGTGAGCCGTATTACTTTCTCTGAAAAGTCTTGTTGACCAATTTGATATTCCGTGTCACTAATTCAATGTTTGCTTTGTTAATAGATGCAGATGAGGAGAAGATGGAACAGAAAGTTTACATCTGCATTTTGTACCATTTAGCAGGGGGGAAATTGTCACATTCACAATTTCTTACAGATCATGGTTGAATTCCCTTTTCTTTTTACAGTTTAAATTTGTGAACGTTCCCTTGCACTGAAGCAACAAATAAAATAAAAAAGAATTTTGAAATTGTGTTTTGTTCGACTTCTTTAATGCTCTTTTTAATGCGACAAAACAATGTTTTACACATCAACTATACATGACAAAGGTTCACATTTGAATAAAAACAAAAACAATGTCCAGTGTTGTGTTTTGTCCAGTGAGGTGCGGTGAGGTTCATCGCTGGTGAGGCACTGACGTCATCACAGTCAGATTTACAAACATGAGCTCTACAGAGTAGCTTATTCACCATTTGACTGGCAACAGTCAGCATTCTCCTCTATAAACAGTAGCATATAAAAAAAAGAATTAAAAAACATTATTATCGTGTTACCTTTACTTATAAATGAAGTCCATGTGACGCTCCTTCTGAAGAAAGGCATCGATACCTTCTTTGTAGAAGCCTTCCTGATCTTCCGTTTTAAAAGTCTATCCTTTCAATTTAGATATGTAATCCTCCATTCTGAAAACAAGGCCAAGCAACACGAAAAAAAATGACTGGATGGTTGCACTTAACTTGCTAACTGTTTACTGTAGCTTGCTCTCACTAATTCTATTATTCAGCAGCCGAGGAGGCACAAGAAGAATCTCTGTAATCACCAGCGCGCCCTGTCATGAGGCAGGAGAACTGTGTGCCTCACCTATGCACACAGTTGTGATAAAAATAAAATAAAAACTGTAGTACAGTATAATGTAAAGTGACTCTACATCAGAATCAGAATCATCTTTATTGCCAAGTATGTAGAACACACAAGGAATAATATAAAAAATATACACTAGCTAAACTAGAAATGTAGTTCATATACTAAACGTGTTTGAACACTTTAATAGCGATATGCAGAGGGACAGCAGTGCGGTCTCACTGCAGAGCAAGCCAGCACAGTTAGCATGGTCATTGCGCAATCCATGGTGAGGCTAAGCCGGCTGCTGCCTCACCGCTCGTCTCTTCTTAGTATTTGAACGGTAAATGTGAATTCAGCGATTTTGAAAGAAGAAAATTTCCAAAAACGGTGAAGTTAAATGGAAAAGAACTTTAAAGTACAAATCACTGAAAAAATATAACTGTTTAATTTATTTTTTCATTTGATATTTCCATGATGACAGGTGACCTTCCTTCCCTGACTGCACGTCACTGGTTTTGTCTTTATTTTATGAATGTCATGGGGACTGTTTTCTATGAGCAAATAACTTTTCATAAAATCAAACCAAACTGGAAAACGAATGCCGTTGTCAACGCCATTTACGCGACGTGCGGATCCTGTAGGTGGCGGAAGTTTACAAGATTGTAATTGATAAATCGTAGAAGAAAATTTCTGGCGTATACCCGGAAGTAGGATTGCTGAATTCCTGCACTGCACGTGAGTACTTGGTTTTGTCATAATGTGTTTTGGATTTTGCTATGCATGCCAAATTGCATTTTAACATGCGTTACGCAACCAATTTAGAGCGTTTTCGTTTATATCTATTTTGGCGTGCTGGAATTTCTTGCAGTATGTTATACACGTTCACATAGCTAGCAGCTACGATCGGCACTGTGAACTCACTTTGTCAATAAGGTCGGCCGAGCAGCGAAATACCAAACGGATTACGGCCCAATCACTTTAAAAGTTGAAAAAAAAAACCAACTTTGTTGTTTTTATTATCAAATAGGCATTTTGTATTCATTCAGAGAATGTTGGAAAAGGCAGACCGGAAAAAGCCCCTAAAAGGAGGGAATAAAAAGAGAAGCCTGAAAGGAGACTATGGGGGAGAGACCAAGAGGAAAAAAGGTGGAGACGAGTTAGAGGCCCAAAGAGGTGCTGTCGAAAATCGGCTCGACGCGCTGAGTGTTGGTTATTTCCGGCGAGTTGGGGAGCGATTGGGGGAGAACTTTGAAGATGCTGAGGATAGAGGTGAGTTTGAAGCAATTTTAAACGTTGGTGGTGTATTTGGATGCAGAACTCAATTCAGGCCATCTCATGTCGGGATAATTTTAGATTTTATAATCTAGTAAGATTTTTCTCCACTGTCATTAGCATGCAGCAGCGATTATATTTCAGTGCAGTTCGACACTGCTCAGCACTAACAACAACAACTTAAATAATAAGAATGTAAATATATTTACTGTGTGTACTAAATAAATCTCCAACGCCCTTGTCATAGGAACGGCATAATTTTACTGTAGGTTTTGTATAAAGCATTAAAGGACAACCGACGTCACTTTTTTGTTTTTTAACTGACATCAGAAAAGCGTTTTATAGCATCTAAAATACCCAAAACACACAAGGCTGATATTTTTAGTCAAATGCAAAACACCAATAAAAATGACTTAAAGTGTTCAAAAACTGCCACAAATCAGCTGGAAACTGGGTATTTTCAGAAAGTCCCGTCCCCACTTCTTGACATCACGCCAGGTCGTCCTGCCTTGCTCAAGAAACAAAACAATGGGCTCACGGAGTTCAGATTCTTGTTACTCATCCAGTTATGAATATGATTCAAATAGTTCTGAAGAGGAAAGCATAAATGTTTGCAATCGATTAAAGAAGTCCTTCCGTATCATTTTGAGGCATCTGGACTCCAATGTAGCTCCCAGAAAATGCACAAGATGGCGCCCAAGCTCCGTTGCAAATGGGCTGATTTGTCTGCTGGGAATTTGTGTCAACTAGTATCAAATAGTAGTCTTGGTGCAACACACAACGATTCACCACTGCGTTATTTATGTGTTTTCCTTCTAATTTTGCCATCAACACGGATCAACACGAAGTTTTCAGACCAAACAAAGTACCGCAAAATGCGTTGTGCGTCGCATTCTCAGTCAGTGATGATACCTACCGTGACGTCACAGTGGGTATCGTCACCAACTCAAAAACAAGACTTCTTGAATATTCAGCGCGAGTCTTAAAACGTAAAGTATAGCTATATGCGGCGGAATCTTTGTAAAATACGCCCAGTAGAGGTCATTTGAAGTGATTTTACAAATTATGGACACAACTCGGTTGTCCTTTAAATGCCCTCGGATCATGCCAAGGATTAACTGTTTGACATGTTCCCGTCTTTTGCGTAGATATATTTGTCGAAAATGTTCTCAGTGAAGTCAAAGGAAAAGCAAGCCTGGTGGCAATGGATTTTACTGGAAGCATCACGCTGCAGCGCCTGCTCCCACTGTCAAGTCCCGATCAGGTGGCAAAAGTCATGGCCGAGCTGGGTGGAGAATCGGGGTCCGATTTTAAAACCATCTCCTGTGACCGATGCGGCGGCCATGTAGTCGAGAGCGCCATCAGGCAGATGTCCAAGTTGACTGGTATGTTTTATAACTTTGCTTCCCAAACTCAGAATTTGTGTTCCAGTCATGTTGTTTTTGTATGTGTTGAATATTCACAGCAAAGGAAGATGAGGATGAAAGTGAAGAGGCTCTGGAGGTCCAGCTGTTGTCATTAAGTCAAGTCGTGAGGGACAACAGCGCAGAGTTCATCAGAGACATCCATGGCTCGCATGTCGTCCGCACACTTTTGCACGTGCTGGCGGGCTGTGTTGGACCTCCTCGCACTAATTCACGTCCAGGTAAACACACACACATGCGCTGTTCTATGCACATTTTGTACATGATATCCTATTTGGCATTCATTGTTTTGTTTTTTTCGCCGCAAGGTGAAAAAGTCCGCAATGCTGCTCCTCATCTGACTGACTTTGAGATTCCCACATCCTGTTGGTATGAACTAAAACATCTCACAGAGACTTTGATGGACAATGTGAAATGTAAGTCTAGAATATAGCATCTCTTGAGAAAGGAACTGTGTGCTTTTAGATCCTTAATAATAATAATAATAATAATAATAATAATAATAATAATAATAATAATAATAATAATAATATAAGAAGAAGAAGAAGAAGAAAAATAATAATAAGAAGAATAAAAATAAAACTAATTCATTTGGTTTCTAAGCACCTTTCAAAACTCTCAAGGTCACTTTACAGTCTCAGGCTAAGTGTTTTTGAGCAGGTTGCATAGCATCTCGCGACCCACATTGTTTAGACTTTTTATTTGCTGACTCGGCGTCATGAACGTACCAGTGGAGAGATGAGCTTGTGTGTTTGTATGACGGCTTCATGTGGGTGAAAAGATGTAATATTGGGGAAATATTAAGTCATTCACTGCCATTCCCGAATTTATTCCTGAATTTGTTCGGGTTTTGTTTTAGTGCCGATAAAGCGCTGGCGAGACATCTGGCAATGTTTTTTCCACCATATGACAACATTTCCCTTTTTTTCCATGTCAGCGCTTTGTTCCAGCTTCAGCTTTTGTTAAAGCCCTATATAAACTAAGATGTATGTATTGCATTTCATTTTGGACAGCTACACTAATTTTAAGCTCAGATAACTCTAGACCCATATAACTTAGGAATTAACTCTTTATTTCTTATGAAAGAAGGGAGTTAAAGGCACAGGTGTCAAAGTCAAGGCCTGGGGGGCAAATCTGGCCCGCCGCATCATTTTGTTCGGCCCGCGAAGGCAAATCAAACCTGAGAAATTCCATGATGCTTGCTAAAAAGTCCAAACCAAAATTTGAAATTGTCCCATGTAAACCACAATAACAGTCATTATTTTTGACTTCAGATTTGAAAACTGGTTATTTCTCAATTGGTTGTGCACTCTATATGTAATATGTGGAGGCGATTAAACATTTTAATGGCTTCCCCAAATTCATAACGGCCCTCGAGAGGAAACCCTAACTACAATGTGGCCCGCGGCAAAGAATGACTTTGACACCCCTGGTCTAAGGTTTCAAGCTCAAATAACTCCAGACCCATATAACTTTGGAATTAACTCTATTTTTTTCCTGATCAAAAAAAAGAGTCTATGGTTTCTAACGCTGAATTGAATGTTTATGTAGTCCTGAAACTCAATATTCTGTGTGTCCTGGAATCCCAGTGATAATGACAAAACCCTGGCACTGGAGTGGACACATTTTTGCACATTGTCTGGCGGTGAATGAGTTAATGGCAATGATGCTGTAAAAAGGCTCATGAAGGAAACACTCATGTAGGGGATAAACTAAACCGCTACATTCAAATATTTTTATTGGAGATACAAACGTTCATGTTTGAAGATTTTAAAATGTCTTTTTGTGCGTGTGTGTGTGTGTGTGTGTGTGTGTGTGTGTGTGTGTGTGTGTGTTTTGTCTCGCTAGTAAGCACCACTGACGCGGTTTCCAGCACCGTCTTCCAGACCATGTTGACCGTGTGTCACCGGAAACGGCCCAAACTTTGCAAACGGCTCATCAAGCTCATCATGGAATTCTTGACAAGTTGCCCCGCTGCTCCGGGAGTGAGGTCCGCCTTAGAGTTTCATCTTTCTACGTTCACAACAGAAAGGGGAGAGGAAAAAATGTCTCCTTTTGTTTTGTTTTGCACCAATTTTCAGTCCCCTTCTGGTTTTTCTGAAGGACCAGACCTCGAGTCACCTTCTCGAGACCATTATTCAACTCTCGCCCAAATCTCTTCTTCGAGAATTTTACAAACATCACCTCAAGGGTCACCTGGTCGACCTCGCTCTCCATCCCATCGCCAACTTCCCCATCCAGAAGCTGACGGCAGCCTCGGCCAAATGCAAAATGGTACCCTGAAAATGAAAATAGCAATTAGGTGGACGGGGAAGGGTGACTGAAACTTTTTTTCTCTCTCTTTGAAGTTCCCGAGGTTATTCGACGAGTTTGTCGAAGGCCTGGAGGCCATCTTGGCTGCAGGTCACATCGGTGTGATTGTGCAACTGGCGGAAAGCTGCGCGGAAAGCAAAGAGCGCCAAGGGCAGTTGATGCAGTGTCTACTCAATGTACGTCCAGGTGTTGTTTTGTCAACCAAACCTTATTGGATGTGATAGGTGATTTCGCTTACGTGATCAAAGTCATTTTTGGGTGTTCTCTCAGGCATTTCACTGCGCAGAGCCCGTTTCCCGGCACGTCCGCTGCCTTCCCCTCTTCATGTCCATCCTGACCTATGATGTGTACTACCGCTCTGACACAGCAGAAGGCGACGTGCTGCCCGAGGTGAGCTGTCGAAGTCCCGCTTTTTACTTTCAGGTCACCTGGATAGAACCTGCCCAATGTCAGCACTCTCTTTTTTACCCCAAGGACCGGTTCTATGTCAGATATTTGCAGGGATCTGCATTTAACTCATTCACTGCCAGAAAATGTGCAATTATTTGTTGACTCCAGTGCCAGGGTTTTTGTCATTTTTACTTCCATTTCAGGACCCACACAATATTGAGTTTTAGGACTACATAAACATTCAATTCAGCGTTAGAGACCTTAAACTGTCTTTTTTCATCAGGAGTTAATTCCTAAGGTATATGGGTCTGGAGCAATGTTCCCTCTAAGATGTGCGCAATCGCGCACTGCTTGCACATACTCAGCGCACAAGAACATCTATGCAGCGCACATTTTGCAATGTAGCTCAATGAGTGATAGGTGTCCAGCCAATAATGCCGTACAGTTCACGTACGCTACGCAGCCAATCGGAGCAGAACGGCGCGAATGTGCCCAGCCCATACGCGCGGTGATACTGGCGTGAAACTGGTGTGTGGCCACAGTGTACACATTAGTGATGGGAATTCCGGCTCTTTTTAGAGAGCCGGTTCTTTTGGCTTGGCTCACTAAAAAGATCTGGCTCTTTTGGCTCCCAAATGACTCCTCAGTTTGTATGTTTGTTTGTTTTTGGTGCTTAAATTAACTACCAAAAATCATGTAAAGTTATGTGAAAAACAAATTACTCATGTAAAAAATACACTATATCAAATATTTTTATTTATATGTACACAGAGAGCATCCATGAACTTTCACTCTCCCTGTAGTTTCTCTGGTCTGATGATCAGCTGTCACTAATTTGCTTTTCATATTAATACTGCTATCATACCAACTAGTAAAAAAGATAATACAGTAATTGAATAATAACATCATGTGATAACATTTGTCCACCTGTCTACCCTAACCCACCTCCCCCTCCTTCTCCTCACTGCTGCGCGTGTCTGTAATTCTCCCCTCCTTCCTCTGCCACGGATATCGACCAATCAGGTGCGACTTTAACCGAAGACTGGGGGCGGGGAATAGAGGACAAAAAAAGTCGGCTCCCATTTCCAGCTCCTTGTTAGGAACCGGCTCTCTTTGTTCACTTCAGAGATCCGGCTCGGTCGCGACGCATTACTAGTACACATCTGATGTTGTCCTCAGTGTGCTCAGGGAGAAAAATTAGAGGGAACATTGGTCTGGAGGTATCTGAGTTTGAAACGGGGGCGGCTATACAAAATACAAGACATATTGATTTATATCGCAGCTGAAGCTGTAACAAAGCGCTAACATGGACAAAAGGTAAGGGGGGGGGGAAAAAAAAAAAAAAAACATGGCCAGAGGTCTGACCAGCGCTTTATCGGGACCCAAGCATGAAAAAAAAAACCCGAACAAATTTGGGAATGGCAGTTCACGTCACACTTCAATTCCCGAATCAATTCGGGAATGAGTTAATATGTGACAGATAAATACAACAAAATAATATGATATGACCTGCATGAAAACCTCACTGGCCGCAACACGTTTGTTCGATTCGCTGTGGTAACATATAAACGTACCTTCAAAATAAGTTATGCAGCAAATACAAAGTGCATGAAAAACACAGCTCGCCATATGCAGCTTCTGGGTTTCATTTTAAGAGTCACCTATCACGTGACCGAGAAGCGCACCTTGACCTGCGTTAATAACGACATCGTGAAGACAGACAATCGGGTCATTTTTCACAATAAAATATTTCATATTCCAAAATGAATAAATGAAAATTAGTCTGAAATGCATACAACGGAAGTAATCAATGTTATGTATTCTTTCACTGCGGCCTGGTAGCCAAACAACCCACAGACTGGTACCGGTCCGCGGCCCGGAGGTTGGGGATCGCTGGCCTGCGTATTTTTGATTTTAAATATTTGCGCATCGTTTATGCGACAATTTTGTTTTACATTTTGATGCTCTCGATGAGAAGGTTTCTTCAGCCGTCATCTGTACAAATGTAAGTCACATTTCTACAGATGACGGCTGAAGAAACCTCATCGATGGACCACTCCTGTACGACTGAGAGCTTACACAGACATTTTGATGCTCTGTAAATATTTCAACAGGACGTCTTTTTTTTTTTTTTATACCATGTGAGCGGTCGATTCACCCGTGGAGGCTTTAAAATGAACGGAGCCATTTCGATGCCTCGGGCATTTTCACGTTAAACAAATGTCCTGACACGGCTCGTGTCGTCTAGGTCCCGCTGTCGTCCATCTGTTACCACGGCTCCCGGCTGGTGCAGGCGCTCGCCAGGTTCAAGGAGCGCTCCATCCTCCTCAGCAGTCTGCGCGAACTGACCTCAGCGGACCTCTTTACGCTGGCGTCTCACCCCGCTGGCAGCCACGTTCTTCAGGCTCTCATTAGCACATCCAGCGACAAGGGAAGAGGCAAGATCCTCAAGAGGCTGGAGGTACGACCGCTTTGTCCATTTCGTTTCTGTGAATGCGAGCTGTGGACTTGTTAAGGGGTTAAATATTTTAACTCCTTCGTTGCCAGACGTGCATTAAATGCGTACACTCCAGTGCCAGGGTTTTTGTCATTGTCACTTGAATTCCAGGACCCACAAAATAATGGAGTTTTAGAACTACATAAACATTCAATGCAGTGTAAGAAACCTTAGACTCTCTTCTTTCAAAAAGCGTTCATTCCTAAGTTATATGAGTCTGGAATTATCTGCTTGAAATGAAGGCGATGGACCAAAATACAATGTACTTAAAAATACAATGCAATATTTGTTTATATAGCGCTTTAAAGGACAACCGACATCACTTTTTTGTTTCCTAACTGACATCAGAAAAACGTTTTATAGCATCTAAAGTACCCAAAACATGCAGGCTGATATTTTTAGTCAATAAAAATGACTTAGTGTCGAAAATCTGCAAAAAATTGAGCTGCGAATTGGGCATTTTCAGAAAGTCCCGCCCCCAGTTCGTGACGTCACGCCAAGACGTCTCGCATTGCTTGTGAATCAAAACAATGGCTTCACATTCGGAGAATATGCTTTCTTGTTAAACATCCCGTTATGAATATGATTCGAAAAGTTCTGAGAAAAGCATAAATGTTTGCAATCGATTAAAGCAGGTCTTCTGGGTCATTTTGACGGATCGAGACTGAGGTGTAGCGTCACAGAAGATGGCGCCAGAGTTCCGTTGGAAATAGATTTATTTTTCACCTTGGAATTTTTGTCAATGAATATCAAAGACTTGTCTCGGTGTAACACACAATGATTCACCATTGCGTTATTTATGTGTTTTCCTTTTAATTTCGCCATCAACACGTTAAAGAGGAAGCCTTCATACCGAATATATATATTTCCTTCCACGCAGGGTCAGTATGTTGGAATGGCATGCTCCAAGCTGGGCAGCCGAGTACTGGAGGCAATATGGAGCAGCGCATCGATCAGTCAGAGGCAAAACATTGCACAGGAGCTTGGTAATAACGTTAATACCATATTTTATATGGTCCTTTCCATGTCCATTCAGTATGTTCATGAACTTCTCTCCTCCATTCTCAGTGCCAAGTGAAAGGCAGCTGAGGTCAGATCAGTTTGCTCGCCACATCTGGGCCAAATTTGCTCTTTCCCACTTCATCACCAGACGAGCCCAATGGAAGGAGATTCAAACTGGCCAGTCGAAGAAACGCAAGCTTTTCAGTGATATTCTTCAGTGACCTCTTCAAACAAAACACATTGAAATTTGTTTTTGTCATGCCATTGTTTGATTCACACGTTTGAAATGTATTTTTACGTTCAAACGGTTACTTTCTTTTGTGTAAATTCAAATACAGAAGCGATCAATGATATTTTCATCCATCCATCCATTTTCCGTACCGCTTATTCCTCAGTAGGGTCGCGGGGGGTGCCGGAGCCTATCCCAGCTGTCTTCGGGCACGAGGTGGGGGACACCCTGAATTGGTTGCCAGCCAATCGCAGGGCACACAAAGACAAACAAAAGTCACTCTCACACTCCCCCCGAGGGACAATTTGGAGTGTTCAATCTGCCTGCCATGCGTGTTTTTGGAATGTGGGAGGAAACCGGAGGACCCGGAGAAAATCCACGCAGGGAGAACATGCAAACTCCACACAGGGAGGCCAGAGCAGGACGCGAACCGGCGACCTCTGCACTATGAAGCCGGCATGCTAACCACTTGACTACCGAGCATGATATTTTCATGTGAAATTAAAAAAAGTGATGAGTCATTTTTTTTCTCCCATTGTCTTCCAAATCCAACGTTATTAATGGCACTGATGACACAACTGAACCATGATTAATACTTCATACCATAAACGACAGTAGTTTTTTTTTCCCGGCTAAAAGCACCTTACTATATACATCGTGGTTTTTTCGGGCTAAAAATGCCTTACTATACATGGTTGTTGTTTTTTTTTTTAAGCTAAAAACAGCTTCCTATACATGAACCTTTTTTTGGGACTAAAAACGCCTCAGTATACATGGTTTTTTAGGGTCAAAAACGCCTTACTACAGGTTTTTTTTCAGCTAAAAATGCCTTACGATAAATGGTCGGGTTTTTTTGGGACTAAAAACGCCTCACTAAAAACATGGTTGTTTTTTTTTCCGGCTAAAAACGACTTGCGTGGTTGTTTTTTTCTTCCAGCACAAAATGCCTTACTATATACATGGTCGTTTTTTTTTTCCAGCTAAAAATCCCTTACCATACACGGTCATCTTTTTCAGGCTAAAAACGCCTGAATATACATGGTGTTTTTTTCAGTACAAAACAGCTTACTATATATGGTGGGGTTTTTTTGGTCTTAAAACAGCTTACTATATACAGTAAAGTCTCGTTATATTGATATTGGATATATCGATATAACGAGACCGGTTATATCGATACTATTTCTATGCACGCACGGAGAAAATTACATGCAAACAGGGTCGGATATATCGATAGTCCCGGTTATATCGATATTTTTTCGGACTCTCTTGAATATCGATATAACGAGACTTTACTGTATGTTTTTTTTTTTGGGTGGGCTAAAACACCTTACTATACATGGTCGTCTTTTCAGGCTAAAAACGCCTGAATATACATGGTGTTTTTTTCAGTACAAAACAGCTTACTACAGTAAAGTCTCGTTATATCGATATCGGTTATATCGATAGTACCGCTTATTACGATACTATTTTCATTTCCCTTGCACATTTCTAGTCTTTTTATGTATAATTAGTACCGTTTAGTACGATACCAGGTTATTACGATAATCCGGTTATTACGGTGCTCCTTTTCATCCCCCGCCGGCCATTTTTGTTGTTTATCGATATATCCGTCGCGCCATTGGTCAACTTGGTCACGTGTCTTGTTACGTGAGCCGCCATCGGTCGCGCCATTTGTCGACTTGGTCACATGAGCCGCCATCGGTCGCGCTATTGGTCGACTTGGCCGTGTGACTTTGTCACGTGACACGCCATCGGTCGCACCATTGGTCAACTTGATCACGTGTCTTGGTTACGTGTCACGCCATCAGTCGCGCCATTGGTCGACTTGGTCAGGTGACTTGGTTACGTGCCCAGCACCCGTGTAGCAGAGCCATTTTCATTTTCAGACGCTAGCTCGTGTGTAGCAGACGAGATTGAAGTGTTTGTGTTAAAAGGTAAAAATGGGAAGCAGAAGAAGATTGATGACTTTTTTAAATTGTATACATAATACAGTAAGATGTAAGCGTTGCAGTTTCCCTGTTGTGTTATGTACATGCCCACTGTACTGTATATGAATGCAATCGTTTTTTGCAACAATGTTTCTTGTTTTGTCTGCTGAAGCGCGATGATTTTGAAAATTATTAACATTCCATACTGTATGTTATAGGACAGCCGATGTCACTTTTTATTCAAATGCAAATAAAAATGACTTCACGCCAAGACGTCTTGCATTGCTTGTGAATCCAAACAATGGCTTCAGATTCGGATAATATGCTTTCTTGTTACACATCCAGTTATTAATATGTTTCAAATACACTGTAGTTCTGAAGATTAAAGCATACATGTTTACAATCATTAAAGAATTATATGTGCCATTTTGAGGCAACATTGGGGGAACATCTCTCACCCAAAAAAAAAGGGGAGCTAATGGCCAGCTCCGTTTCTTATATGGCGCTTGGCTGCCCTCTTTTGGCGGCTTTTGTTTAATGCAGTTCGGCGCAGGATCGGATATATCGATAGTCCCGGTTATATCGATATTTTTTCGGACTCCCTTGAATATCGATATAACGAGACTTTACTGTATATATGGTGGGGTTTTTTTTTGTCTTAAAACAGCTTACTATATATGTTTTTTTTTGGGTGGGCTAAAACACCTTACTATACATGGTCGTCTTTTCAGGCTAAAAACGTCTGAATATACATGGTGTTTTTTTCAGTACAAAACAGCTTACTATATATGGTGGGTTTTGTTTCGGTCTTAAAACAGCTTACTATATATGTTTTTTTTGGGGGGGGGGCTTCAAACAGCTTACTGTGCATGGTTGTTTTTTAGGCTTAAAAACGCCTTAATATACATGGTGGGTTTTTTTTCCAGCCTTACTATACATGGTCGTTTTTTTTTCAAGCTAAAAACCCCTTACTATATATACATTGGTCGTCTTTTTCAGGGTAAAAACGGCTTACTATACGTGTTTTTTTTTCAGCACAAAATGCCTTCCTGCACATGGTCGTATTTTTCAGGCTAAAAACGCCTTACTATACATGGTCGTTTTTTTTTTCGGGTCAAAAACGCCTTACTGTACATGGTCGTTCTTTTCAAGCTAACAAATCATTAAGTGGCAAACAATTGAGGCGTTTGTCTTTTAAGCAATCTGCCCCCCCCCCCCACTGCCCAAATGTCATTTTCATCCCTGCCAGAGAAATTTCAGTGTACATACCCGCTGAATGAGTCAGAGACAAACCCAGAGATCGAGGACTGCTGCCACAGCGTGAGACCGGTGTCACAAGATGAAATTGGCTTATATCATTGGTGACATCAAATCCAACCTGAAAAAACAAAACAAAAACATGGGCACACACTCACGCGCGCGCACACACACACACAACTTGCTGCCCTCACAATGATGTCGCATTCAGCGACTGGTTAAACGAGTTAAACGGGAAAAGGTCAACGTGAATATGGAGAATACCAATGGACTTAGGGGCCCGTGGTCGCCTAGACGACAGTCTCCAAGCAACCGCTACTCCTCAAAGCATTTCTCTAACCTATTTTCTCTTGCTCTCTTTCCAAAGTCCCCGTCTCTTTGCCAGTTTTTCTTCCTCTCAAGGGTCTTCCCCTTGATAGCTGAGAAATACGTGCAAGTGTCACCAACTCAAAACGGCAGCTTGCTCTGTGGGCCTGCGACTGGAGCAAACCGGCCTTTTGCTATTCAGACTTGTGACCTGCCGTCGGTGGATTAACAATTTGCAGCGTAGTGACAATATGATTGCTTCTTCTAAATCTAAGCGTTGAACATCAGTCGACGGCTCCTCTTATGGTGGATCTCAAACGATTTCTCTTTTGCGTTCTTAAGCCGAGCTGGTTTTCATGCTAATTTCCATTCACGGGGTCAAACAAAGTTCAGCGCTGGTAGATGCGATGGAGTGATGAGAGCGTCACAGAGGACAAAACAAGAGCAACGTTGGGGACGTCAAAGCAAAGTTTATTCAGTGGGAAGCCACGTGAGTGGTCAACCGAGTGTGACCAACAAGCGGGGCTCGTGTCGCAGACAGCCAGCCCCCCTTTTGAGATATCGTTTCCAAAACGTCCTCATCTGCCCAGCCTGAGCATACGTCACGAAAATGCCAGTGGAAAATGACCAAAAATGAAACATCTACAGGGAAGTTGGGACTTACTCTTTCTTTTCTATGATCAAACAAAGTGATCTGAGTCACCTTTGACCCCAAAGCTCCCCATTATTCCTTCTCGACTTTGCTTCTTGCGGTAAAGGGTTCTCGGTGCTGATTTGTTTACGGTGCAATCAGCAATCATATGGCTTGGGCAACCATGAGAGATAAACACTCAGGAAGAGGAAGGGGGCAAAAATGGAGATAAGGAGGTGAAATAAAGGGTCTTGCTTTTGCGATAGTTTTCCTAGCTAGATTGTGCGTTTCCTATTGGCTAGTGAGGTCCAGTCAAGCCATCAAAGTCCAGGGCCAGCCGTCTCTACTGAGCATACTATGAAACAGGATTCACAGAATGTTTACGTGAGCTTGCTAATCAAGTCTGCATCATGGGCGCGTGCTACTTGAATGTGTGTGTCTTTGTTACACCCTTCCATCCGTCCATCTGTCCTTTTCATGTCCTTCCATCCGCATCTCCCATTGGATAAAAAGAGCACGTGGTATGTGGCAGTGTGATTCAATTCCATCCCCCATCCCATCGGAAAATGCAGTATGTATTAAAAACAATAAAAACCTCATATGGCTGCGCTCCTCAAGAAAAGAAGAATATGTCATCAGGCTGGAGGTACTTTGCCACTCGTCTTCACATCCCTGATTATTTGCAAGAGAATACACAGCCGCGCTCTGAGAGGGATGCAGTCAACTGAATAAATAAATGAATAAATAAATAAAAATAAAGGAGAAAATATGCCCTCCTGAGGTGAAAAACATAAGGTGCTATTTCCTAGAGGTCAAAAGTGAATCCAAACGATGTTCTTGAACTCCTTCCAGCGTGTTCCCTTTTTGATTCGGGGCTTTTTGTATGTTCAAGGTTATGTTCTTCCATGAATTTGATTCATCCGCCTGCGTACTCTTTTGAGCCCATATCCCCCCTCCTACCCCGCTCATCATTAGACGCTCAAATCAAATGCTTTGTCTCCAAATGGCTGATCTGAAGGACATTCAGCACGTGGGGCCGTAAAGCTTCAGCCTGACAGACCTAAATGAGGGGTTAGACCCCTTTTTTTGTCTGCCTGCAATTCTTGCTCCGATGGATCTTCTTGCTGTTCACATTTCACCTCCCACTCGGTCATTACTAGTGTGTGTGCATGTGCGTGTGTATCTACGTGTTGAAGCATGTCTAGAGCCGGTCTGTATGTCACAGTGCGCTGAGGTCGTGACAGGAGCGAGACTTCTGGCGAAGGATCTTGCTACCCCGCTGTCGGCTCATCTCCCGATAGCGTCCTCTGTCGCGTTCTCTGCCATAAGAGCGCGGCACGAGCCCTGCCAGAAAGCGCTTGGCTCGACTGGTCAAGCTTTCCCGGCGGCCCGAAGCGGGGTCGCCGTCCGCCCAGGTGGGTCCCAGGCAGTCTCCCCTGGCGGCCCGGACGGCCGCCTCCAGCAGCTCATTGGTGCCGTGTTCCAGTGAGGCCGAGAGCTCCAGGTAGTGGCAGTCAAACATCATGGCGCTGGATTGGGCCTCTGATGCAAAAAAAAAAAAAACAGCGTTTGGGGTTCTCATGAATATTTTGCATAAACGCTCAGACACATTTGCATAATATACATACATCATGCTCAAAACTAATTCCTTTTTTGTCATTTGAGAAGAAAAAGACCTCTGCGAAGGATTACCTAAATCCTGATTCCTGACAAGGCGAGAGATAGAATAAAAAAATGACAGAGAGCTTGAATCTGTCAGCATTCAATTTCTTTATCATCTCGTTTTAAAATGAGAGATCCAATCAGGACTTTTCCGAGGCACACTGGATAGCATCATTTCATTTTGACCACGGGGAAGTGGTAATTGTGTTGGATGGAAACAGAGACACGGATAGGATGGCGCAGTGCCGATTGTCTTTCTGGCATGAGCTGTGGTGAGGTGCACAGGGTTTTTTTTTTTCTTTCAGGGAGGAAAAATAAAAGACGAGTTCTTTTTTGGTGACAATGATTGACATTGTAGGTTTCCTTTGTTATTAAAATAACAACATTAGCCAGTAGGCGACCTGGTATGGCGCCGTGGTTGTCTGTCTGTCTATCTATCGAACCATCCACCCAGCTATCTAGCTAATTAGCAAGCTGGCAGGCTAGCTGGTTAGTTACTTTGCCAGCTTTCCATCTATCTCTCTATCTCTTTATCTATCGATAGTATCTATAGTATCTATCTATCGATAGTATTTATAGTATCTATCGATAGTATGTACCTATCGATAGTATATACATATCGATAGTATCTACAGTACCTATGGATAGTATCCATTTATCGTATCCATCCAATCCATCCATCCTATCTATCGTATCGAATCGATCCGATACATGCAATAGATCTGTCTGTCCGTCCGTCCGTCCATCCCTCTATCGATTCATCTATCCATCCATCGTATCTACAGTATGTATCCATCCATTGATCCATTAATCCATCCAGTATATACGCACATTCATAGATACATATCACACTCAGTTATTAGCAGTAATTTTGTGCATATGTCGTCGATTCAAGAAATCCAGATTCTCACCTCCTACAATATCAGTATCTGCTGTGACGAAAAAAAAAACCTATGTGCACCGTTGCTATACGTGTTGAAAAAAGAAAGCGCGAGCCACCTGGATGAGGCGAGATAGCACACGAGGCCGTAGCTGCATAATGGCTTTTTGTGGGAGGGCTGCGGTTTGTGTGCAGGTGGACGCGAGTGATTCCAATTGCCGTACCTACCCTCAGTGCTGATTTCACGAGAACGGACAAGGTCGCTCTTGTTGCCCACGAGGATGATTGGCGTGTGAGGTTGGGACTCCCTGAGGAGTAGGCGGAGCTGCGCGGTGCGATGGAAACTTCGTCTGTCCGTCACGGAGAAGACCAGGATGCACACATCACATTGCAGAGCGCACAGGTCCTGTGAAAACACACCCACGCCGCACAACGGCATGAGGGGTGAGCATGACACACATAAAAGGGCACTACGCCGAATATGACGAAGACGGCAAAGACGGACACTAAAAGATCTCGCGGAAGCAATCAATGGAAGTGGAAATTTGTCCTTGCTCCATAAGAAAGGCAACGGGTGACGCTGAAATTTATAGCGGCGTTCAACTCCATTCCAAGCATGTCACGCTCCACTTTAAATCGCATGACCCTTTTAGCAGCAAACACTAACATCCCGATGGGTTTTCCTGTCACAGAGGTTCAATTAGCCGGAGTGGTTGGAGCAGAAAGAGCAACTTCCACTTGCTAACGGCCATTTTTCTTGCGTTCTGGCCTCGAATCGATTAGCTGCTGTTTATAGGCATGGATCGGTGGTCCACCTTTGGAAAATGTCTCATGTTATAGTGCCTGTCATTTAATTTCTGAAAAACCTTTTTCACATTGCATTTTTGTTTTGTTCGGTCTTATTTTTGCCATTTTTGAAAATTGGAATTAAAATTAAGCACAAGGAAGTATACACGCTAACCGCTATGCTAACGTGCTGCCAGGTTGACCACATGTTCAAATCACAAAATTTGACTAAAATTTGGGAATTCAGAAAGCAAAGGAAAAAAATGAGGGTAATGACAATAATAACTACCATATTTTCTGGTGTATAAGGTGCACTGGAGTATAAGGCGCACTGGAGTATAAGGCGCACCCCCAATGAATGGTGTACTTTCAAACTTTTTCCATATATAAGGCGCAAAAATAATATAGAAATAGATAAAGGTTTTCCAAATATAAGGCACACCACATTATGAGGTGCTTCAGTAAAGGCTGAACTATTTCTTCTACAGTTGGAAATGGATCAGTGACTGCTGGCTGACAGGAGTTCTGAGACCTGTTGTGACTCGATATTACTTCACATATAAGGCACACCTGCGTATAAAGCGCAGGGTTATCTTTTGAAGAAAATCAAGGCTTTTGCGTGCAGTTTACACACTGTAAAATACGGTAATCTCATTTTATAACAACCATTTTCCAACAGCTCCTGTTGTAATGATATGAGCAAATCGTATTTGCATGTTCTACTAGTGATGCCTGGCTTCAGATCAAAGAACAACAGAAACAAAAACAAAAGTTCTACCATGGCAGAGGAACACGGAACCTACCTGAACTACACACCGGTGACCAAGTACGGTACAAAGACAAAACAGACACATGGTCACAGAAAGGAACTGTTCTGCGTCAGGTCCAACCAAGGTCATACAACATTCAGACAGAGGAAGGTGCTGTTTTAAGAAGAAACCGCCGAGATCTTCTCAAAGAACCAACCATAGCAAGTCAACGAACAGAGACTGTAACAGAGACTGTTGTAACACCTCTAAATCCAGGACATGCTATCCGAAAGTCCTCAAGGAAAGTGATACCACCTGAGAGACTGATTGAAACCATTTAACATGTTTTTCTAAGTGATCATGGTGAAAAAAAAATGATGTGAATGTTTCATTTATTGTTGCAAAATTTAGAAATACAGTAAAGTCTCGTTATATCGATAATCAAGGGAGTCCGAAAAAATATCGATATAACCGGGACTATCGATATATCCGACCCTGTTTACATGTAATTTTCTCCGTGCGTGCATAGAAATAGTATCGATATAAGCGGGACTATCGATATATCCGATATCGATATAACGAGACTTTACTGTACTTTATTCAAGTTTAAGTTTGCTAATTACTGACAATTAAATTCATTACATTTGTTAAAAGTAAAGAATTCCATTAAGAAAGGGAGATGTAATGATATGAGCAAATCGTATTTGCATGTTCTACTAGTGATGCCTGGCTTTAGATCAAAGGAGCATGCGCGCTGCTGCAAGTCAGTCTGATGAGAGCCGACGAGAGCGACACATGTCAATTGCCTTCTCCCTCCAACCAACACAGCCGTCCTAATAAAGAACCTCAACTCTATCCAGAAGTTGTATCATTTACCGAACCCGCTTACACAAAGCAACACACCTGTATTTTGTTTTCCTACTTTCATTCCTTTCATCACTTTGCTGCAGTGAAATGTAAATTTCTCCACTGCGAGACTAATAAAGGCAAATCCAATCCAATCCAAAGCCAACACCCATGTGCAACACTAATACAGGCATGCTTTTTTATCCAGCTAACAAATCCAAACAAAACGAAATTACAATTACAAATGCTGTTCATCCTCACAGGAAAAAAATGGAATCTTCCCTTCAGCGCTTTGGATCGCAAGTGTTTGTGCGCAAGTGTGTAACTGCCCTTGCCCTACATCCATCGTCCCCAAGGTAAACGATTGCCCCCGGGAGAGCTCTAGCCCCCCATGAAAAATTCACTCATCTCCCAAATGGCCCGGGAGTATTGGATCAGACCCTGGAGAGGGATATTTGTGGTGAGTGTCTTGGCGATCTGTTTTATGGGGCACTAGAAAGGACACAGGGAGCAAACGGAGGGAGGGGAGGGGGTGCACCAGCCTCCTGGCACGATCTCAATCAGGGAGGAAGAGGAATGAAAACAAGCTTAGCAAAAGGAATGACACAAATGCAAAAGTGGACAAACTCAAAGGAGAGCTCCGTTCGAAAGCAATTCAATGCAATCAGAGGCAGAGTAACTCAGGATGGTGGCAACCTTTGGCATGTTTTTCTTCTTCTTAATAAAGCAGCTTCGGTCTGTTCACCAAGAGCACGCCATCTGTCATGGACGACTCCCCCCATGCAGAACCACCTCACAGACAGGAAAGAAAAAAAAAAAAAAACACCAGTGCTACATAACAAGCGATAGGCTGGATCACACAACAGCATTTTTATTTAAACAGGAATGCGTTTTTGGAGTGGAATATGTCAAAAGTAGATCAAAAATCCAATTACTTCCATACTTGACCACTTGGAGCGTTATAGGATGTGCGATGCATTGTAGGTACAGAAGCTCCCCAACTTACGAACCTAGTTATGAATATTGTGACATATGAACATTTTTGCGGATAGAGTATGTCAAAAAATGTTCGGACAGAGATGCTGTAAGTTAGATTTTGTATTGCGGGCCTTTTTCCGGCCGAGCTCGCTTGCGATTGGCTGCGTACTGTGCTTCACACACTAAGACACATTGGAGGTTTCAATGGCTGGATGTTTACCCGACGGACACCAAGGCTGACCAATCAACGCATGGCTATGCTGAAGTGTTGCTAACGAGTTCAGGCCCCGATCAGCCGAGCTTGCTTACGATTGGCTGCGTAGAGTATGTGGGCGTGGAGGAAATCCCTCTTCCCAGTTGACGCTCCAGGAGGACGCGATGTAAAACAAAAAGTAATGGTTGCTGGCACGTAATTCAGCTTTAGTCATGGCTTTCTGAAGACCCAAGGATATACAGTAAAGTCTCGTTATATCGATATCGGATATATCGATAGTCCCGGTTATATCGATACTATTTCTATGCACGCACGGAGAAAATTACATGCAAACAGGGTCGGATATATCGATAGTCCCGGTTATATCGATATTTTTTCAGACTCCCTTGAATATCGATATAACGAGACTTTACTGTATATTGTCGTACTACAGTAGGTGTGAATTTATTTTACGACGGTGAGAGCGTCTATGTTTTAAACTTTCCCATTCAGTGTTTAACTTAACCATACATTCCATACAAAATATAGCACTGAAGCAATTTACGAACAAATTCTTAGCTTAGCTAGGCATAGTGATGATTTTGATAGGATGGACAATCGCCCAAAATGGCTTCTTGCTTTTTCATTTGTGTTGATATCATGGAGAAATTGTAATAGATAAATGAAGATAAATGGCTTCAAAGGGGACTGTCAGATGCACTGGAATCATTTTGTTTCCGTCCTGGGATAAATTCATGCTTTCTTTCTTTATTATTTTTTATCAATATTTTATTTATCCATTTATTTATTATTATTTGTCCCCAAGTCACAAGCAACCACAAGCTCAACGCGAAGCCACACAAACTTGAATTGAGGACAATGATTACTCACTTATCAGACATCATTTGCATGACGTGCAACTCCTCCTTGAGACTAACTATTATGTCGCTATTTTTAGAGAGTCCCCCGACATCCTCTTCCCTCCACCCCCCGTGTGTGCGGAACATACAATTCTCTACAACTCAGACCTGAAATCGATACCCGTTACTGACATAGCAAGTACATCATCTTGAAAGATTTTACATAGAAACCGAAGTTCCGATGCATCTCATGGTGCCAAAATAAAGAGTGATGTGCATGTAAATTAAAAAGAAATTAATGAAAGTCACCAAGATGCTCCATAAGATTACGGGGATGAAAGTGACCAAAATGGAGATCAGGAGTGAGGAGAACCCCCAACTATGTGAAAAATGCAAATGAAGTTCTCGCTTTTCTTCACACGGCTGAGATCTGGTAATAGGATGACAAGGCGAAAGAGGAGTGGCCGGGAATGCTGAGTTCACATCTTGTTCTTTGTTTACTGCTGCAGAGAAAACAACCCCCCTACACCCGCCCCTTAGGGAGAAGACGAGTCAAGGCCATCTGGCCCATCCTGACTCATCACCTGCCCCCGTCCCACCGCCCCTCCATCTGCCTGAGCTATCCGTCAAACCCCACCAGCATCAAAAATGCTGACTGACCTTCATTTTCATTTAAAAAAATCCAAAAGGATTTCAATTTCATATCTCCATTTTCCATGGGAAGAAGGTGGAGCCTTCAGAGAGGTGTCGGGTGGGGGTGGTCCCAACCTAGAACCTCTCATGTCTCACAGACTTGTCAATCACCTCATGAGTTAATCGAGGAAAATGTTTATTCTGCCATCATCTGTACTTCTTTAAAGGTTTTGTACATTTCGCTCCTTGTCCAAAGAGCTTCGTCAGGGAACTAAAGTTGTGCTGGTAACCCTGGCCCTACATCCCTAAAGGACAGAGGTTGGCCGTGTCAGACCTCTGATCTGAAAGGTCCCTGCTATAAGGTTGAGGGAGCAGTCGACTAATCCCTGAAGCCAATCTGATTAATTCTATGTAATGAAAATGAAAAACAAAGTAATGTAGTTTATTCGCTACATTGTAAAAATGAAGATTGTAAAGAGCAATAAATTAAGGAAACTGAACAAATGCTCAAAAAAGACGTTATCAACATCGCAGGGTCAATACTAGTGGGCCTCAATCTGCTGTACATCTTCACCTAAAAGATAGCAACACCTCATTTGGTGACACTGAGGTTAAAATATTAGCGAAAGAAAATAGATGGTTTAAAGGGGAGTAAAACAAGCAATTTTTGTAAAACAGCAAATCCTAAATCACCATGATGATTTAAGGTTTAATTTAGACCGTGCTTACAACAGACCTGTTTACCACATAGGCTTAGTCATGCTAATAAGGTGATACCAGAGCTAACGGGGCAATCAGAGCCAGGCATAGAATATTAGAGGTAATCAGACAGCACAAAAGAACTAATCAGATTAGCTTCAGGGAGTAGTCTACTGCTCACCCAACCTAAGAGCAGCGACCTATCAGAACAGAGAGGTCTGGCACTGCCACATCTGTCCATTAGGGATATATATATATAGGGCCAGAGTTACCAGCACAACTTTAGTTCGCTGATGAAGCTCTTCGGATGAGGAGCGATATGTCCGACACCTTCAAAGAAGTATAGATAACGGCATAAGAAACCTTTTACTAAATGGACCACTCCTATACGACTGAGAGCCTATACAGACTCAATAGTCAATATTGGAATTGAAATCCATCACGTCATAACGGAGATGTGTGATACTGGTATGGGAAGAAAAAATACAGGACGATAAACGACGCGAGCTAGGACAGCCACAGGCAAGGACCCTTCTGGTCTTCATTGACCTCATTTTCTCTCATGTTCCTTTACGTAACTGACTGCAGATGTTCTCTTTTAGCATCACAGAAGTTCGTCTACATGTGCAAGACATTATCAGCTGGCAGGGCGCAAGACCGGGTCACAGGGTTTCTATTTTTGGTATCACGGTTGACTTATTTAAAAGCCACCTTGTGAGGTCAACCACGTGGAAAAGAGCCAAGCCGTCTGGCCCACCCACGTTCATGCGTACGCCGATGTCTTTGTCACTTTTGCACGCAGCGTCGAGTGTCGACACTGCGCTGTGAAGTGTTTCGGTGGTGTTGATGGCCTTACGTGTGTCAATCAGCGCAGTCGAAGAAAGCACTCAAAGGAACAATCGCGAGGGGGAGGGGGGTAGGGGGATCTAACAGCTTGCCAGAAGATCTCTTCACAGTTTGCATGGCAAAAAAAAGTGTTGATCACGTTGGCCCGGGTGAAAATGACACCCCACAGTCCAGACTTTTTCATTTTACGGCTGCATAAGGAAAAACGGAAGGATGGAAGAAAACATGCTAAAATCAGTCAAAAAAGCAGTTACATCATGTTTGTATAAGTCTGAAACGTTTTATCAGCATTATGTTAACTTCTTTCCTGCCAGACAATGTGAGAAAATGTGTCCCCTCTAGTGCCAGGGTTTTTGTCATTTTCACTCAAATTGCAAGACCCACAGTATATTGAGTTTTAGGACTACATAAAAATTCAATTCAGCGTAAGGAACCTTAGACGCTCTTCTTTCATCAGAAAAAAAAAATATTCCTAAGTTATATGGTTTGGAGTTATCGGAGCTTGAAATGGGGGCGGCTTTACAAAATACAATGAAACACATACATATTGATTGATATCGCGCGTTAACAAAGCTGGAACAAATGCTGCCCTCTTGAGAAAGGGAAAAAAACATTGCCAAGGGTCTGACCAGCTTTATCTGCACGACGCAAGAAAAAACAAAACCCGAACAAATTCTACGTCACACTTTTCAATTCCCGAATTAACTCGGGAATGGCAGCGAATTAGATCAAGGGGGCAGAGCAAATAGTGGAAGAGTTTCCAAGTTTTTGATTATTATTTGACTACTCGATGATTGGTATCTATGAATAGAGTACATTCTGCCCACCTTCACATTTTTGGGAAATGTTACATTTATTTATTTATTTATTTGTGCATATATTTATTTATTTACTTATTTATTTCATTGTTAGTTATTTATTTTAACTCATTCGCTGCCATTCCCGAATTTATTCAGGAATTCAAAAGTGTGCGAGGGGGAGTTGCCAATAAAGCGCTGGTCAGACCTCTGGCAATGTTTTTCCTTTACATGAAGGGGCAGCATTTGCCTTTTGTCCATGTCAGAGCTTTGTTACTGCTTCAGCTATTGTCAAAGCACTATATAAATCAATGTGTATGGATTGTATTGTATTTTGTACAGCCGCCTTCATTTCAAGCTCAGATAACTCCAGACTCATATAACTTGGGAATTAACTCTTTCTTTCTGATGAAAGAAGAGAGTGTAAAGTTGCTTACGCTAACTTGTTACGCTAACTTTGTTGTCCTAAAGGTCAATATTCTGTGGGTCCTGCAATTTGAGTGAAAATAACAAAAACCCTGGCACTAGAGTGGACAAATTTTTGCACATTGTCTGGCGGTGAATGAGTAAAGAGGGAAAAGCCGAAAGGAGCAGAAGATTTATTTGTGATAATATGCAGGCCACAAATGGCCCCCGGGCCATAGTTGGGACACCCCTGCCCTACAGTCACGAATTGGATGATGAGCCAAGTCTTATGCATAATTAAACCAACTCAGGACCGTATGTCTTTGTGGAAACAGGAGCTAGTGTGTGCATGTATGTGTGTGCAATGTCCAATGGAGCATGCATGAAGTTCACTATGGGGCCACAAAGCCCTGCCACTAAAGAATTGGAGGCAAAGAGGGGATGGAAGGAGGGGGGGGGGCATCATATGTCATGCGGCAGCGGCAGATCTGACTGCACACGCCCCTCCCTTTGGGATTTGGGATTATACACGTACGTACTGTTCATCCAAAACAAAAAGAGGCCATATGAACATGCACTGATGGATAAGTATTTAGGACGTCATCCAGCCCTTCGGCCCCCTCCATCCTCCCCAACTGATAACGGCTCTAGAGTTTGTCCGAGCGCTCTGTTGGCCCGCTTCATACCCTCGCCTTGTATCAATAATTATACTACAGTAAAGTCTCGTTATATCGATATTCAAGGGAGTCCGAAAAAATATCGATATAACCGGGACTATCGATATATCCGACCCTGTTTGCATGTAATTTTCTCCGTGCGTGCATAGAAATAGTATCGATATAACCGGGACTATCGATATATCCGATATCGATATAACGAGACTTTACTGTATTATAAAATAAGCAAAAGTATCAATGCTCGACGAGAGTTAAGAGAAGAAAAATGGCAACGGGACGAAGTTGACAGTCGGCGTAAGGGGATCGCTTTCCTCAGATCGGATGACCACCACAAGCCGGAAAGTCAAGACAATTAGAGGAGAAGAGAGAGAAGGAGGCCAAGCATACACTCGAGTTCTCAAAGACGAGCATGAATAATTTCAACTGGAGGTGGGAACCTTTGAGGGCCTGGGTGGACATATGGACAAGGTTACATCAGGCTGAGTTGTACTCCCAATTAGATGAATAACCATTGATGACATCATGCTATGAAAAATGTGATCTGTTTCACACGCATCATTTACACAAATCGTTTCGCATCTTTTGTATTTTTTACATTCTTGCTAGTATTTTCACAACCATAAAACGCACTTAACTCATTCACTGCCAGACAATGTGAGAAAATGTGTCCCCTCTAGTGCCAGGGTTTTTGTCATTTTCAATCAAATTGCAGGACCCACAGAATACTGAGTTTCAGGACTACATAAACATTCAATTGAGGGTAAGAAACCCTAGACTGTCTTAGTTAATCAGGAAAAAAAGTTTATGTCAAGCTTATTTGGTTCTAGACTAATCTGAAGTGGAAGTGGGGGCAGCTGTACAAAAGGCAAATGCTGCCCCCTCGTGGGAGAGAAAAACATTGCCAGAGGTCTGACCGGAGCTTGAAAAAATATTGACAGAATATTGAATTTTAGGACCACATTGGATTGGATTGGATGTACCTTTATTCGTCTTGCGGTGGAGAATTTTACATTTCACAGCAGCAAAGTTATGAAAGGGAGAGGAAAGGAAAAAAAGAAGTAGAAAACCCAAATGCAGGAGGCAGACACTCTTCCGACGCCATCTTGAAGTCAAAAGAACAAAAAAAAAAGAAATAACATACATAAACATTTAATTCAGTGTAAGGAACCTTAGACTCTTTTCTTTTATGAGAAAAAAAAGAATTAATCCCTAAATTATATCGGTCTGGAGATATTTGAGCTTGAAATGGGGGCGGCCGTAAAATACAATGAAATACATACATATAGATTTATATAACGTGTTAACAACAGCGGAAGCTGTAACAAAGCGCTAACATGGAAAAAAGGCAAATGCTGCCCCCTCGTGGAAGGTAAACATTGCCGGAGGTCAGAAAAGCGCTTTATCGACACCACCGCAAGAAAAAAAGAAACCCAAACAAATTTGGGAATGGCATTCCATGTCATGCTTATAAATTACCGAATAAATTCAGGAATGGCATTGAATGAGTTAAAAGTCTTCAGTTTTCTCTGAAATAGAGAGCCGCACATCCCGAAAGGCTAACTTTTCCATCCTCTTATGCTGCTGTTTATTTTATACTGCAGTCCCTGCGAAATAGCGATCAATAAAGCTATTGATCCCCTTTCAAATTGCTGCTGTGGACTGCAAATTTCCCCATTGTGGGACGAATAAAGATTTTCTGATTCTGAATAAAGTCCAGTTTGCGAGGCCAACGAGCTGTGTGTGAGGCGCCACAACTCACGTCTGACATGGGAAGGTGAAAAGCGAGCACTCACCTGTTTCCAATTGTCAAAAATGATGATTTTGCTGTCCTCGTCATCAACTGTGACCGTGCACTCGTAGCCTTCGCCTGCAAGCAAGCAGTCAAATAGTGGCGGTAAATATTCACCGCATGAGACGGCGGTATGTATAATAACATGCGGAAAAACAAAAATGGGCGAATAAAGACATTGTAACTGAAATCAAATGTCAACTGTCACATCTGCTTTCCGAAGAAAAATCAGCCTCTGTTAACATTTCAGAAAATGCCAATCAAAGTTCCAGAAAATGTCCTTGGCTGTCACATCCAAGTTTCATTCATTTGGCAGCGAGCGAAAATGGTGATAGTGTGAATGGACGTGGAGGGTGCGTCGATCCTGAAGGTTAAAACTATGTCAGATTTAAAAAAATGAAGAAATAAATGCGTGAAATATTTCGACTGCAACCAGTTAGGGTGGTTGCAGATCCATTGCTAGTCGGCCATTTTTTTTAGCACTAACTGTTTATATTCCTGCAACAAAGCTATAAAACCTGTTCTTGAGCAAACTATGAGCTTAAAAATATCAAATTAAAGCCCAAGCCAGCAGAAAAATTGGAAAAGCCTCAAATCAATGTCTCGCGTATTTTAGCCACAAACAACCCGAGCTTGTCTTTTACTCTCAATCACATGATCAGGCCATATTTTCATCGCTATAAAATCACTCATAAAACTGAAACCGTGGCAGCCCGATCATCAGAAAGTGCAAATTAAATCTCTTACAAGTGGTTTCTTTTTTTTTTGGTGACATATATTCTCCACTGCGAGACTAATGAAGGCTAATCTAATCTAATCTAATCTAATCTAATCTAATTTTATCTAATCTAATCGAATGTTTTCAGATGTGAATCTGAGTGCAGTGACAAAAGTGAAGATGCCCCTTGTGGAAAGCGACGGAGGGATTCAACGAATGGGTGATTGAGGAATTATTATAAACATTCCGGTAAACATTGCGGTTTGACAGGCGGTTCTATTGACTAATTGAGGTCAAAGGAGCAGAAGGAAGAAAAGCGGGGGTGGGGGAGGGGTCTTTACCATGTGCACGTATGTAAATTGAGCACTAAATAATTTACGGAGTGGTGCCTCACCCTACATGTTGCAAAGGATCTATGTACCAAATGTTTCTCACTGATTCATTGTCCATTTTAGGCCGCAAAATGGCTGAATCATTGTAGTGTGTATCACCCGCTTTGCCGAAAGGTGCAATTTTCCCAACAAATCATACTGCACGCACACTCAACACCGCCCGGGTGAGGTATTACCGCATGCTTGGGTCTCAGAATCGACGGAGAGGGATCTGTCCGACTGGCCGGCCAGAGACAAAGCCAGTGATGACTTTCCCACGCCGTTTTGTCCCAGAAGCACCATCTTCAGTACCCCTCCCTGACTGTGGTAAGTGGACTGGGCGGCTTGACTGAACGATTCATCTCCAGGCAACGTCGTGTCAACGATCGGTAAGGTGGCGGGTTCTTCCAATCCTGGGATCCAATCACAGTCCTCGGACACGGCCTCTTCTCTCCGCAGCTGGTGCTTGACGGGAAGGGGTGTGCTTCCTCGTCGAAGGGGGGGTGCGGTGGTGAGAAACATACTGTACTAGATGGGTTAGAGAAAAAAAAAGTGTAGATGTCAACAAATGGCATTTCGTAATACCTTTCGTGATACCTTGTCGTACGAACACTTTAGCTCCCGAACTTTTCGCCTTACGAACATTAAATTCGCGAGAACATAATCTTGGCATACAAACTAACAGACAAACCAAACCACACAGCGCCACGGTGGCTGGCGGTCTAGTTTTCCACACCCCCTTTGAATGCAGACGCGGTTTGTTATCGAGTGGAGTACTTTTGCAATTATGGGACCGAAAAAGACCCCACCACAGGCTAGTGTTAAGGCGAAGAGGACACAAAAGAAAATTACGGTCGAGCAGAAGAAGGAGATCATCGAAAAACACGAACGAGTGTGCGTTTGTGTGCCTTAGTGTCACAGTACCAGTAGGCTAAGTCAACCATTGCTACATGTGGCTAAGGGCGTTTCTGTGTTGTCTAAGCCAGTGATTTTCAACTAGTGTGCCGTGAGAGATTGTCAGGTGTGCCGTGAGAAACTATCCCATACCTGTCAATCTGTACGTTTTTGCCGTACAAAGTATGTTTATTATGCATTTTAAGACGTGGACGAGGTACAAGAAAATCTGTACGGAAAAGCGCAAATTTGTCAATTATGGGTATCATCCGGTATCCACCGACTATAAAGAAACGGCAAATCAATCAAGTCAAACGAGTTCGCCGCGATCTATCTCGGAATCGTTTTTTTGTTTTGATGCTACTTTGCACATGCGTCTGCCGCCTGGGGATTTCCCATTGCATCATTCCGAGCACACGTGAACAAAGCAAACGTAACTTTCGCTTTGTTGACGTAGTAATTAAGCAACACTTGTAATTTCATCATTTATTAAGAATATGTATAGAATGATATAACGAAACACATGTACAATATAACATGTTAAACTACATAAATAAACACGTTTGAAAAAAAATGGTGTACGATTATTTTGTATTTTGTAAGGGAAAATACGACAGTTTGTAAGGGCATGGAGCCCTGGAGGTTAACAGGTATGCTATCCAATGGCCCTTTTTAAAATTAAAAATTTTACAAACATTTATTAATCATTTTCTCCCAATATTATGAAACTGTCTGGTGTCCGTGCTGAAAAGACTGGGAGGGTAATTTAATATTTGTCTGTGTGGCAACAGGTCACTGATTGCTTCGTTCCTGCGAGATGGTTATTGGTGTGCCGCAAAAAAAATTCAATGTAAAAAAACGTGCCCTGGAAGAGATTGAAAACTGATTTGGATTAACGAAAAGCAGCTGGCAGGGGACATTATGAGTGAGGGTATTATTGCAGAGAAAGCACGGCAACTTCACTCGGATATTATCAAGAGGCAACTACATCGACGACCATCACAAAGGTAAAAAAACCGACTTTATTAAACAGTACCAGTTTACAGTTTATTTCTGTAATTACAATACAAAAGCACATTTATTAAACATAAAATAATAATAATAATAATAATAATAATAATAATAATAATAATAATAACAATAATAATAATGCTACAGTATATTTTGTGAAGTTTTACAGCTTATTTAGTAGAAAACTATGTTTTATGGGGACCTGGGTACGGATTATTCTCATTTTTAATGCTTTCTTATGGGAAATAAATGTTTGGCAGACTGACTTTTCGCCTTACACACACTTTCTGGGAAACAGTTAAGTTTGTAAGCTGAGGTATCACTGGATGTATTTCTGTGCGTGTGAGGACCCAAAGTATAAGAAGTGCATCGGACACTCTTGGAGCTGCAGAATGTCGATGTTAAACAACCGCAGATTGATAAGGAGAGGGGAGATTAAGACAATAAACAAATCCTGGTGGATGTGCTTAGAACAAAAAAAAATAACTAAAAAAAAAAAAAACAAAGCAGAGACAGCTGGGCAATGTCGACGCTCATCATTTTACACAAACACAAAAATCAATCTTTGTCTTGTAGATCTCCACACATTTGCCTAAAGGCCAGAGCCAAGTTCTTTCCCGTCACAGAATTAGACCAAATGTGACATTTAGTTCCTTCACTTTAGCACGACAATATTCAATTAACACCTGCTTTACAAAGTGTGAACAAACCTCAGAGAATAAACTCATCTTGTTTTTATTACTGGGTAACTGATTTCGTATCCACCTGCACACGCACGCACACACACACATATATATATATGTATTGCATTTGTAAATAAATAAAAGATGACTATGTGCGTGTATATATATATATACACGCACATACATACATACATATATATATGTGTATATACACACACACACACACACACACACACACACACACACACACACACACACACACACACACACATATATATATATATATATATATATATATATACACACACACACACATTATTAATTAATATTATTAAATTATGAAGGAAGTGACGCAACGGCGCACAGTGTGGCACTATGTCCCGCCCATAGTTTCCAGAACAATCTCGAGGAGATTCAGGGTGAGTCGCAATTTTCTGATGGTCTCGATTAACGCGCATTTTCATGACAATATCTTATTTTGTTTCCCCTTTTATACTGTCTAGTGTTATCTAATTAGTTCCCTTATTCATTTCGAGTCCAGATTACTTTTTGTGTCATTATTTACTTCATGTTTTGTCGAGTGGAACTTTGGAGCACATGTGCTTCATAGTGCTTTTCTATTGCGCAGTTAATCACAAGACGAAACCCATGCGACTTCACCCGACCCTTCTGCCATACTGTGTTGCAGAAATAAAAGAAATAAAAAGACACATTCACGCGTCTGGTCTCATTAAGACGGCAGCATCGTGGAGACGAAGACAGTCAGACGAGACTGTCTATATATATATATATATATATATATATATATATATATATATATATATATATATATATATATATATATATATATATACACACACACACACACACACACACACACACACACACACACACACACACACACACACACACACACACACACACACACACACACACACAGGCCTATATATAGTGCTGTGTGCACAGTAGTCATCTTTTATTTATTTACAAATGCAGAGGCTTACTCGACAAGGTCAATTCGATTAATTGAAAGGGATAATCAATTAAGCTCGGCCTCAGTTGTCAGCAGGCTCAGGGGAGCCATACGTGCAGGCTGAGGTAACCCTGACCGCAGGCTGAGCCAGTTGTCAGGGGTTAATCCGCCTCTCTCTGCAGGCTGGAGGAAAAACTAGGCCAAACAACAGCGCAATGCAAATTTAATTCTGCCAATGTTTTCGTGCTTGTGCTCTTCAGCTGCATCCGTGAACAAGGCAGCTGTGTCTCAAGCGAGGGCTGTAATGCTGTATAAAAACGGCATTCAATCGTGATTTGTCTCTTTTTTTGACGGTTTGCTATCACGGTTAAATATTAGACGTGACTAAAGAGTAACAAAAACTCATTCGTGGAGCAACATACTTTCACGCTTTTACGAGCGTGAATTTTGAGCTACGCACGGTGAACGCGAAGTTATTTAGCATACAAAGACAGCGGTGTGCGAAAAAAAGAAAAACAAACCAAAAAAGGATACTTAGTTCGATATAAATCGAGCACGCGCTTGTGCGCGCGCGTGTCCGAGGGTAGGCTATTAGGCGGTGTGTGGAAAATAGGAGGTGTCGCCTTACCTGGTCAGCCATGGTGTGCAACAACGATCAAGTGCTGTAGTTACAATCTCGCGTGCGATGAGCGCTTCAAGTCATCTGGATTTAAACGCAGTCCCGGTTACACTTGCACATCGGCGTTGGTGCGCGGTGCAATAAAAAGACGCTCGGCGTCTTATTTATCATGACGTCCCCTTTTCTTCCTTCTCCGGCGCGTAAAATGCAGAGACGTAGACAGCAAAGGTTGTAGTAGACTGGAGGACCGGCGAGACACCACCTGCTTCTGCGTGCATGTGTAATTGGATGACGGGGAGGAGAGGCGGCCATCAGCAATCCATCACATCTTCTCGTTGACCTTTTTTTTTGGTAATGTGTCCCGGCGATGAGCCGCGACTCCGCTTCCCTCCTTGCCCCGGTTCACACTATACCTGTCTATCTCTCCCGCCTGCGCCACTTGCCCCCGCCAATCTTTCTCTTTCTCTTTCTCTTGCTTGTCAGTAAAACCTGCAGAGGGAGCCAAAGCGGTGCCCAACCGGAGCAGGTTTCGATTAGATTAACCTTTATTAGTCTCACAGTGTAAACATTCACTGTCGAGGCAGCCACCTACGCGGCGCCATCTTGAAATTAAAACAAAAAAAAACCCCAAAAATACCCAATTATATAACACGACACAAAGAACACTTTTAAGTACTTTTTGCATCTTCTTTGTTGTATGAAGCAATTAGTCGAAACACTTGATGCAAAAAAAGTATTCTCTGTACCTCAAAATGAGACAAGTAGAGTTTTTCAAGTCCACTTTCGGGTTGGTCAGTGGCAAGTGCACAACGATAACTTGTGACGTCAAAGATCTACTACTAACAACAGATGCAGGCCCCTTACGAAAAAGGTGAAACGATCCACCAAACGCTGATCTCTTACACTTACAATGTAGCAGTTTAAGCTACAGCTATGATTTCTGATAGTTATTGTTTGTCATTTGCCAGTACGGCTGAGGACGATTAAACTGTCAAAATGTTCCTGGTTTTCTGCCTGCCAATTATGCTGGCTTGTCTGTTTCCTCAGCTGCTCTGGTGATTGTTAGTATGAATTTTACTGCTGGTTTTAATCAGCTGATATCAAAGTGCTGTTGTTATCGGACAATGCCGGACTGTTGCACATTGTTTGTTCATTGCTTACCTCTATTGCCTTCCTCGCATATTTTGTTTACTTTTTTTTCGGGCACAGTTTTGTTTTTTCAGCCCCTGCTGACTGCGGCCATTTTGTTTGTTTGCTCGTGTGTCTGCTTTTTTTAATCACTCGGTCCCGTGTGTCTGTCAACGTAGTCATTTGAAATAGAGTATCATTGTTTTACCCTCCCCTCTGCATTTTTATGATAATAAACGGGGATGATGTAAAAATGGGAAATCATCATCGAGAAAACACTGTTAATGTAAAGCCACCTTTATCCCCATTCATCTGTTCGTTCGTTCGTTCGTTCATGTTTTTTTCTGTATTTATTTCTGTTTATGTATGTATGTATGTATGTAATCATAATAATCATACATTTCATTTCTAAGTGACTTTCAAAACTCTCAAGGACACTTTAAAGTCATGGGATTTTTTTTTTCTGTTGGTAAGCAGTGGCAGCCATTTGCGCAAGCGTTTAGTCAACCCATATGTACTGTATGTATGTATTTTTATGAATGTATTTATTTCTGTATTTATTTATTTATTTATCAAAGTCAAAGTCAACTTTGTCAAATATGCTAATATGCATGACATACGGCACAGATGAAATTACTCTTGGACCCAGCGTGCAAGGCACTTATAATGTGGCTAAAAAGACAGACAATTGACAACAGACAATACACGTAATTTGTGAATGTAAAGTGAGGTAGTGTCGTATGTAAAGTGACATAGTGTAGTAAAACAAAAAAAAGGTTGAAGTGAGGTTTTGCAGAAAAAAATACAAAAATGAGTTCAGGATGATAGTACAGCGTATAGTATATTTAATTTAATTGTGTATTTAGCATTTATTTATGTATGTATTTATTCATTCATTTACCTATTTATGTATTTATATTTGTTTTGATAATTAATTTACTTAATTTAATCTACTTAATTTAACTTACTTAATTTACTTACTTATTTATTTATATTTATTTCTTTTGATTTATTTACTTTAAAAAACAGTTTGGAAGCCCAGAGGCCCTTGCAGCAGCAAATCACCACCTTTTCTTCTTTTTTTTTCCTAAACACCTATGACAAAATTGTGCATACATCTTCATTATATAAGGCTCCTTTCTGCTTTGGGCACCTCAGCCAGCCATACAGCCCCCTGGGTGTGTCTTATCTGCAAAATGTCTCATCTATCAATCCCACTCAATCTCATTCTGACTCAGTTTCTGCCCCACAACCTCTCTATCATCGCTCAGTCTGAGCACGCCTCCTCACATAGAAAAAAAAAAACGGCAGGCGGGCGGCGAGGGGAAGTGAAGGAGAGGGGGCAGGGGGTGGTAGTACTGAATAGGTAGCTTTTATGAATCAGAGAGGAGGAAATAAAATACATCTGCGTCAAGCTGCACCCAGAATGGAGCTGAAAGAATCTCGTCAAGTGTCTGCTGCCGGCTTGCGTCATCTCCCTCCTTTTTAAGGGTGAATAAAGGTAAATAAGCCCTGCCTGGAACAGTTTTGGGCTTATTGCTTCACTTGAAGTTATAGAAGCAGCGTATATAAAATGAGAGCAGCGACAAAGTTAAAAGAAGGTATTTCTTTACCTCAATTAAACTTGACCGTATACTAATTTCACGGCAGTATAATTTATGATCTTCGAACGGATCTATTTCTGTGCTGTGACAATCATGCAAAATTTCCCATAGTTACCTATAAAATAACCCAATCGTGTTGCTCAAACTGAAAACAAGAACTTTTATTTCCAAGTGCATCTGTTTTCCCCTTTATGATTCTTAACTCATTCATTGCCATTCACGAATTTATCCTGCAATTGAAAATATAATGTAGAGCGCAATTACCAAATTTGTTCAGGTTTTGTTTTTTCTTGTTTGGGTGCTGATAAAGCGCTGGCAATGTTTTTCCCTTCCACAAAGGGGCAGAATTTCCCTTTTTTCCATGCTAGCGCTTTTTTTTCCATCTTCAGCTGTGGTTAAAGCGCTATATAAACCAATATGTATGTATTGCATTGTATTTTGGACAGCAACCCTCATTTTAAGCTCATATAACTCCAGACCCATATAATATAGAAATGAATGTTTTTCTATACAATACAACACAACACGACACGACACAATACAATACAATACAATACATTACAATACAATACACCCTAATTTATATTGCGCTTTCACAACAGCTGCAGCTGTAACAAAGCGCTTCACATCATAGTCAACATAAAGCAAAATAATAAACACAACAGTGACATAAAATCTTGCAATCTTAACAACTTTCCTCATATAATCTTTGATGTTTAAGTACAAGATAAAACCATTCTGATGAAAGAAGAGAGTCTCAGGTTTCTTATGCTGCATTGAATGTTTATGTAGTCTTGAAACTCAATATTCTGTGGGTCCTGCATTTGAGTGAAAATGACAAAAACCCTGGCACTGGAGTGGAGACATTTTTCCACATGTCTGACAGTAAATGAGCTAAGAATGAGGGACTTTATCTTTCATTCAGCGCAAAAGGGACCAAAGCAGTCTCCGTGACATGACTGACCCAGTGGATCACATTTTCATTCTCAATGATGCACGCCAGGGGCTGGTTTCATCTGGTTTCACACCACAGGCACATGATTAAGCAATCATATATCTTATTAGAGAGTCTACTCAAGATCTAGTAGCCCCCATGGCGACTATCTTCCAATGAGGTAATCTGCGAACAAATATCGTGACAGACCACAATGGTCACGCAGAGTCCGCATTTATTACGGAAGCGTACACACTCTGCTGCTCTCTGCTGTTGAAGAACCAGAATGGTGCTTCCAAATTTAAACGCGTTTGACAAAAAGTGGTTCCGGGCACGGGACACTGCAGGTGGCACAGTGATTCACAGTGCCAGTTGTCAGAAGTCACACGCACGCACAAGCCATAATTGGATCCTGAACATTCAGTTATACAAATTAGAGTGACGAGAAACCTCATGTGTGTCAAGTAGTTTTTATTTATTCTTGACGGAAACATTTTTTTGACAAAAATACACTTTTTCCTTCACGTAAAATCAGATGAAAATGATCTGACTTCCATACTTTCAGAAATGGGATTGTGTAGTGCGTCAAACACACTTCTCAATCATCCGCAAACATTGATGCATACTGATCTCGTGACCAATGATGAATGATCACAAAAACATCTAATAAAATCATGATTGCTCACCAGTAGATTTACCACAAAGGTCAGTGCAAATTGATATTAAATATGAACATGTCCATTTCAACAAATACAGTACCAATGTTTTTTGGGAGGGGGAGCAGATTGTCAGTGGCGAACAGGCAGGGGACAAAAAAAAAACACAGCGAAATAATTTAGCTTCAGCGCTTAAAACAAGAATTGCAGGTATGGGAGACAAATGGAAGTATGCTGTACGGGAAGGGGAAAGTTAATCAAAAATGCCCCTTAACGAATGCATCTGCTCTGAACTCAAAACCACACAACTACTTTGCACATGCGTCCCCAACAACAGATCACGACGTTAATTAAAACATAATTCTGTACCATTTTAAAAGCTCGTGTCACTCCAGTCCTCAGTTCTCCAGTCTGGTTTCCAACGCAAACCTGAGCTGGTCTTGCTGTGATGTCATAGAGCATCATTATTACCATTCTGAGGACTCGCAGAACCTAAGACGAAAAATACATACATGTTGAACATCAGTCTTCAAGAATCAGCAATATTACAGTTGTACTCCCAGAGGCGTGGCGCACACAGTCTTAAAACACGGCTGGGAAATGGGAACAAATCGCGCTGTTGATTGAGAAACCTGAAATTGTCTTTCACTTTAGAAAAGTGTTGAATTTGCAAAGTTGGCTATAATAGCAACAACCTCACGCCTGCCGAGTTTGAGGACAACAGATTGACAACAGATACTTTTTTTTCAATTAACTCATTCACTGCCAGACATTGTGTCCACTCCAATGCCAGGGTTTTTGTCATTGTCACTCAAATTGCAGGATCCACAGAATATTGAGTTTTAGAACTACATAAAAATTCAATGCAGCATAAGAAACCTTAGACTCTCTTCTTTCATTAGAAAAAAAGAGTTAATTCCTAAATTATATGGGTCTGGAGTTATCTGTGCTTGAAATGGGGGTGGCTGTACAAAATACAATTTAATACATGCGTACAGACACACCCCTACTTACAAACATCCGAGTTACGAAGAATGGTACATACGAACATTTTTGTAGTAACATATATAGTATTCTCACCAGTTGTACATGTACATGTCTTTATGGAGCATATATTTTATTACATTTTTATTTTTCAGTACAAACCAATACAGGTTAGTTACACAAGCCTTAAACATACTTATATACACCTTAAACATACTTACATAAGCCTTAAACATACATGCCATACAAAATATAGCACTGAATCAACTTACGAACGAATTCACCTTACGAACGACACTTCAGAACGTATCTCGTTCGTAAATTGGAAAGTGTCTGTATTGATTTATAGAGCACTTTAACAACAGCTGAAGCTGCAACAAAGCGCTAGTATCGACAAAAGGCAAATTCTGCCCCCTCGTGGGAGGGAAGAATTCACTCACCCACAAGAAAAACCAAAACCCGAATAAATTCGGGAATGGCAGTGAATGAGTTAACATGATCAATATCTTCGCATGGAGGAATAAAACCAGTTATTCGTTGTACCAAAAAGCTACTTGATGATTTCAGTCGTATGTATCATACCGGTAGCCCTTTCGCATAAAATCAGTACCCAAGGTTACCCAAGAAGGTTGCTAACCAATACACAAGACACATGGAAGCATTCATCATCACCTGCGAATATTGACCAGCTTGGGGATTCTGGGGAAAATAATAATAGTACGTACACCTGGTCTCAGCATGGTAGTCCAGAGATCTGTTTCTCTTCTGGGGGAAAGAAGGTTTTTCCACACAGAGTCTGGCATCTGAAAACCTTTCCGGATCACAGTGACTGCCCCGCTCCATGCCTGAAGGGAAATGACATGTCACCAATGGAATAGGATGCAGCCAGGATGATTTATAAACTTGGACGTAAAATAATATTTTGGGATGCACTTGTGATAGAGAATAGACGGAATAGAAGTTATCATATTTAAAAGTGTCACGCTGTTGTATGCTTAGTAGGCCGAACACAAGGCCCACAATGGAAGTACAGAAAATAAGTGGTCAATCTGAGGTGAATAGACACAATTAAACTGTCATCCTCAGGTAAGATATCGGGCCTTGGGCGGAATTTAGGATTTGGTAACTCCTTGAATTCTTCCCTCCCACAAGGGGGCAGAATTTGCCTTTTGTCGATACTAGCGCTTTGTTGCAGCTTCAGCTGTTGTTAAAGTGCTCTATAAATCAATACAGACACTTTCCAACTTACGAACGAGATACGTTCTGAAGGGTCGGTCGTAAGGTGAATTCGTTCATAAGTTGATTCAGTGCTATATTTTGTATGGAATGTATGTTTAAGGCTTATGTAAGTATGTTTAAGGTGTATATAAGTATGTTTAAGGCTTGTGTAACTAACCTGTATTGGTTTGTACTGAAAAATAAACATTTAATAAAATATATGCTCCATAAAGACATGTACATGTACAACTGGTGAGAATACTACATATGTTACTCCAAAAATGTTCGTATGTACCATTGTTCGTAACTCGGATGTTTGTAAGTAGAGGTGTGTCTGTACGCATGTATTGCATTGTATTTCGTACAGCCACCCCCATTTCAAGCCCAGATAACTGCAGACCCATATAATTTAGGAATTAACTCTTTTTTTCTAATGTAACTCCTTCACAGGAAGAGCTCATTAGCCAGGTTACAAATCTATCAGTTAATGGAAAGACAACCCATTAAATGTCGATGTTCTGTTGGTTTATGGTTGATGATTGTATCATGGAACATCCAGGGGCGTGGTATTCAAATCAAAAAGACTGTGTTTTACTAATGTATCACTTAAATTGGCATATACTCTCAATAAATAGCTTGTCAGAGGGCTGCAGTGGTTGGGCATCGGTCAAAGAAGTGGCTTCATGAAAATTGCATCCCCAACCGGCAGTAAAAGACAATCTTCCTGTGTTTGAGCCTTTGTTCACAGTTTTTGGACAAACATCTCTGACAACTTGATACATCTATACATGAAAGCTAAATACAAGCTGTATTCATGCCGAAAAAATGTACAATAACGTGGGCCAGCCACGGTCTGACAATCCAAGAGTGGGACAAAAAAAAAAATACCTGTGTCAAATGAGTTGGACTTTCTTGTGCCACGCGACAAGGCTGGAAATCCATGATGGCCTTCATTGTTACCTGGTAGGTGGAACGATTGCCACGATTAATACATTCAGGCAGTCTCAAGCGAAAAAAAAAAATGTCACGAGGTTGAGTGTCGAAATGTTCCGCTCACAATGTTTGTGAAAATGATTCATGACAAAATGGTGCCCCTGAAGAACTTTGAGAGCAAAGTGGATCGGATTAGCCTTAATTAGTCTCGCAGTGGAGAAATTTACATTTCACAGCTGCAAAGTTATGAAAAGAAGAGGAAAGGAAAGAAAGAAGTAGAAAAACAAAATACAGGAGCTGCTGTAAAGGCCGCCACTCTCACGGCGCTATCTTGAAGTCAAAAAAACAAAAACTAAATGTGTTGTTGAGCAATCGACGCTAATTTGATCACTGCCCTCCTTCCATTGAAAATCATCCGATTGCCACTACTGTGTGTTGCTAACACGGCTCCACAAACGCACGCGGGGATCAGAATCAGTCGTGACGGGTTACCTTTGCCGTCTGCAGCGGAATCCATTTCAGGTTCGGCAGGTGCTGGCGTCCTTCTCCATTCTCTACTGGTAATTTCCTCGTGACTGACAGAGGCCGCAAGAGGGGCACTCCTCTGGGCATCAGTTCCTTCTTGACTAACGGGTGAGATTTTGGAGGTTTCCAGTGTGGTTTTGTGTCTTGCGAGGTCCAGACTAGGCTGATCGTGGGACGACGTGTTTGGTGAAGTAAGATTATTCGCAGCAATAGGAAGGTGGTTTCATGCTTTTTTTCCTGTAAACACTGACCTTGGCGGAGATCAGAGGACGCTGGCCCTCGGGTCCCCTCATCTTGTCTTTTTCCTCCCGTTTTATATCCGTGTGATCTTCTCGTGCTTCCCCCCTTCCTGCCTCAGCTGAAAAACAGAACCATTCTCATTGTTTGCGTCAACCCTACATCAGCATACGTGTCAATTTGCGAGACACTGTGACCTTACTTTTAACAAGTGACAACATATTTCTAGCAATAATTAAGTACAGTGATACCTCGGCTTACGCTTACGAACACTGTAGCTCACGAAATGTTCGCTTTATGAACATTAAATTCGCAAGAATTAAATCTTGGCATACGGAGTAGTTTTCGGCGACCGAACACCAGGTTGACAGCAGTGACGTGCGGTGAGGTTCATGGCTGGTGAGGCACTGACGTCATCGATGACGTCACCGCTCGTCTCTACTTAGTATTTGAACGGTAAATGTGAAAATTCAGCGATTTTGAAAAAAATCCTAAAACGGTGAAGTTAAATGGACAAGAACTTTAAAGTACAAATCCCTAAATACTTCACTAAATATTTCCATGACAGCTTTCCATGATGACAGGTGAGGCACTGCCTCACCTGCCTCCACTGACTGCACGTCACTGGTTGACAGGTATGTATGGGTGTCAACAATGGGAGAAACATTTGGCGAGGAGGCAGCTGAAGTACCTAGACTCTCCTGAAGGTGTCGCTGGCGCACGGCAGCAGGACTAGGCTTGATGTTCTGAGGCCTCAGGCTTGCACCTCTGCGGCAATGTTGAGTATCCTCGTCCGTGTCAGTCTGCAGGTCAGTCAGAGGTACGATCCTTTCCTGCCTGTGCGCCTGGTTTGTGGAGGACGCCTCACGTCCGTTCGGGTGGTCGTCGGCCAAGGCCCCCGAGACGCCTTCCCGCGTTTCTTTGACGTCACAGGTACTGCTGGCATCCGATTCCTCAATGTCGGCCCCGATGCAGCTGTACACCATGCTGACAAGGTCGGTGGACTAAGCAAGTAGAAGAAATAGACAGCGCATCACAGTGTCCTGGAGTTATTATAGTTCACAAAAACTACACACACTAAAATTCAAATCAGACTTGGAAAAAATGTAGGTACTGTAAAATCTCGTTATATCGATATCGGTTATATTGATAACACTGCTTATTACGATACTATTTTCATTTCCCGGCAAATTTCTAGTCTTTTTATGTATAATTAGTTCAGTTTAGTACGACACATGGTTATTATGATAATCCGGTCACTATGGTGCTCTTTTTCATCTCCCGCCGGCCATTTTGCTATGTTTATATCGATACAAAAGCAGTTTAAGGTGAATCGATAATTGCTTAGGGGTTTCTATACAGTACCACCATTATCGAAATCTGTATCAGTCACGTGACGACCAGCTTCCGTGTCTTGCGCAGTGTAGCAGACGCCATTTTCTACCATAATAAAGACGGCATACGAAGCGTTGGACTTCGGACCTGGATCAAAGAGGATGAGAATGTCACAATACTGTAGTCTTCTTATACAGTATACAGTTGTTTGACACCAATTTCAACCATGGGGAAACGAATTGTGATATCCGAACAATGTACAAGGCAATCATGGCTGTGGGGGGCAATCCAACGAGCAACTCCATCGCGAAATAGTTCGACGTGCCGCAGAATACTTCAACGTAAGTCATGTAAACGTTGCAGTTTTCGTTTTCCATACATGTACTTAATTGTGTTGTATTCAGATATCTTTATCGCTTGCAATAATCACTGTTTTTCATATGTTTGTACATGCTGGCGTTCGTGGTTTCTCTCGTGTGTACAATGTCAACAATGTCGAGTGATACTCAGAGTCACGATTGCAAGAGTGCATTATAAAAATGATAAATGACGTTTTTATTTAATGCATACGTTTATTTTTCATTTTACTACAGTACAAAAGCATGCTAGATACGCAATCCATGAACTCAAGGAGAAAATTACATGCCATGTCAAAGATCCCCCATTTATTGCCCCCGCTTCATGCAGTACGGCACAGGATCGGTAGTAGGGTTATATCGACATTTTTTCTGACTCTATTCTGAAGAATATCGATATAACGAGACTTTACTGTACAAAGAAATACAAACTATCATGAAAAAAATCCAAGCTTCATCCTGAAAATATGAAGAAAAGTCCGCCAAAGTTTGACCAAAGCTTAAAAAGGGCATTCGACATTTCTCAGTGAAATTATCTTGCAAGCCCAATAAAAGGACATGAAAGATTTCTTTTTTAAATTCTGTCTTGGGAGCTTTAATGCCTTGGAAATTCTTGCGTACACTTCTCCTGACTGATACCTTTGAACAATTCAATCCCTCTGATGCTGTGGAAGCTTTCTGTAGGCCATGCAGACCCTTGCATGCAGACCCTCGGATGGAACTATGAAAAATAATGGAATGGTATACTAGAAGAAGTTTTTTTTTCAATTAAATCACCAGTAGGAAGGTGGAAAATTCCAAATTGTCTTTCAGATTCCTTTCATTACTTTTCCCCTGTTACGCTGCTTCCAGACGTATGTTTTCGTATTCAATCAATCACATTACAGCCATCATTTTTTACTAGGGTCAGAAATCCACCTGAACGCTTTCACAATCAGTTCTGCGGGCCCTGTAGCATAAAACCAGTGTTGATAAAACTGTTCCTTTAATCAATCACATTTCGAGTTAGCGACACCAAGGCCTTCTCGCAGGCCCTATTTCTTGACTAACAGTATCCTCTAGTGAGCTTGTCGTAAATCACACCACATTTTCAGTCGCAGCGAAACTAAAGGTTGAAGAGTCATAAAATAGTTTTAAATGGTTGGATTGATTCAGACGTAGCACGAGTGAAGGCCTAAATGTGAAATGCACGGCTTGCCACTGTAAGATATACAGTACAGATATTGGTGTTTGGTCAATGAAAACAAAATGTAATCAGCCCCCACTTAATTGTAAATTGCCGAGACCGTACCTGTCTCTGAATAAGGCAAGAAGGGCTGGTGGACCTCAAGCCTTGCACAGGGACACCTTGTCCGACCTGAGGTGAGGGCGCCGTCCCGTTTGCTCCAAGTGCACAATTTTCTGCTCCCCCAACGTCCTTTGGATGCTGAATCATCGAGTACACATTCTCTGATGTGCTACCGGAACAGACAGGGACAAGAGTTTGTTTTGCTCGACGGCATTAATGAATGCATCACAGCCATATCTTTGTGCCATGGTAATCTAGTTTATACAAAATTCAGTCCCAATGAAATCATGTGAAGATAGTGATTGTCCACTTTTTTTGCATTCATGCATTTACTCACGCCAAGTCTTGGTTTGATATGGTGGAGTTACGGTTCTTGCGGAAACCAGAGAAAATGGACAACATGCTGCGTCTTTTTTTCCTCCTCAGTGACTGAGCCTGATTGATGGACGACAACTGACTGAAGGCGAGACAAAAACACACAGGGGTCATTTCAAAATGTGTTTCCTTGCTAATTTGCAACCTCAAACACAGATCCAGATTCAGACTTCATCTTAGTTTCACTCCCTGGTGCTTTCTACTATCTTTGTGACTGCTTTATTTCCTATATCTGATCGCTGTCCATGTTAAGCGCTTTGTTACAGCTTTCGCTGTTAAAGCGCTATATAAATCAATATGTATCGTTTTGTATTGTATTGTATCCAACCAGTGGCATTCACAGAACACAGATATGAACTATTTCCGACTGAATTTTTATCTGATTGGGCCTAAGATTTATTCTGGCCCCCATCTTAATTTATTGGTATATTGATTCATTGATGTATTGATTTACTGATTTATTGATTGGTTTGGTTATTCATTTATGTATCTATTTCTTTATTTATTTACATATTTATTTATGTAGTATATATGTATGTATGTATGTATGTATGTATGTATGTATGTATGTATGTATGTATGTATGTATGTATGTATGTATGTATGTATGTATGTATGTATGTATTTATGTATTTATTTATTTAGTTGGTTGTGGTTATTTATTTCTTTACTTACATGTTTATATGTGTGTTTATGTATTTGCTTATTCATTTGCATAGTAATTTATTTATTTACATATTCACCCATTATTTATTTATTTATATATTTGTTTATTTTTATATTTATGTTGCACGGCTGACATGAAATCATGGTCACGCAGTCTTAAAGTTTTTGCAAGTAGTCTGTCCATGATTGAACTGCACATCTGTGTCACTAATCCTGCTCCATTTTTGGTTTAGACACCAAACTTTAGAGCCTTTTGTAGAACGTAATCGGTCAGTTATCAAATTCTCACCTGGCGGGCTTATTATAATAAAATAATAATAATAATAATAATAATAATAATAATAATAATAATAATAATAATAATAATATGTGACTGCTGTCTTGACATGTCACTACAGATTTTATTTTTTGTCCTTGAGCGTTTTGAAATGCGCTTAGAAATAAAATGTATGATGATGATGATGATGATGATTATTATTTACTACCCAACAAATAAAAAAAGATACTACCTGTCAGGAAGAACCCTCTTGCTGTAGAAGTCTGGCAGTCCATCCTCCAGCGTACTGACGCCTCCATTCTCAAAGTAATGCTACAAAAAACACAATTAAATAAATAAAGACATTACTTAATAAAGTAATCAATTAATTATAATTGGGATTAATAAATAAATGAACTCACCAACAAACAAACAAATAAATAAATACACACATAAATACACAAATAAACCCATAAATACAAACTGAAATAAATACATACAAAAAAATAAATAAATTCATACATAAATATTGAATAGAAAAGAATAGTTGAAAATCATCTGGAGTCCCCCCCTAAAATGTTGTTTTTCTGTTGTCACCCTGCATGACCAATTTGAATCTCAAATACAATTGTTAAAATGTTTTTTATGGAGTTAGCTTTGATTGACTGCGTTACTCTACCTCATGAAATCCTGTTCTGCTAATGACCAGAAAACTGGTGGTGATGATGATGATGATGATGATACCACGGTAGAAATTTTGCAAGAAGCTCAAGACAAAACTATCTCCAGCACAATTAATCCCCCTGAACCCCCACCCAAAAAAAAAAAAAAAAAAAATCAAGGTCATTTGCCATGAACTCACAGACTCTGGGGGGAGGTAACCTGCCCTGTGTCTCCGTGGTGGGCGGGGCCTTACGTGGGTCACATGACGCAAAGGCGAGCCATTGGTGGGAAGGGTGGACAGGCTTTCCCAGGAGGCAGAGTGGGAAAATTGGGCTGAGGAGGGAGGAGCTGAGGGCGTTGGGGAGGCGCTGGGCTCATCTGCCAGACCTACAACAGAGATAAGTGGCACCAAAGTCACAAGATGTTTGTTTCATGTCTTCTTTTTTATTATGACTGCTTGAAATTTTGTGAAGGACATTGTGGTTTTTCCTATGAAAAGTCCTATATAAATAAAATGTACTTACTTATTTCTAAAAACCCATTTTTTTCATCTACACATATTTGTAATTAATGTGTTTACATTGTAAATGTTCATAATCTTGGCGGCCATTTTACTGGAAAGAGTGACAACAAACTACCGTTAGAACGCACAGATTCATCAAGTTCCCCTGAGAGTACGTTGTGACCACGTTCGACCACGTTGTTTTGCTACTTCATTTGCAATAAGCCACAAAGGGACATAAGTCTTCTTGTGCCGGTCCCAAGCCCGGATAAATACAGAGGGTTGTGTCAGGAAGGGCATCCGACGTAAAAGCTTGGCCAAAACAAATATGCGGATCAAACCTCTGAAGACGGAGGTCACTGATTCGCTGTGGTGACCCCTTGAAGGGAAAAGCCGCAAGGAAAAGAAGAAGAACATTTGCAATAAACCAATAATTTTAAGCAACGTATTTTCCGGTGTATAAGGCACACTCAAAAGCCTTGGTTTTCTTGAAAAGATGAGCCTGCGCCTTATACACCGGTGTCTCGCAACGACTGTCAACAGCCAGCGACTCCATTTCCCCCTGTCGAAGAAGTAGTGCGTAACCCCAGCCTCTATTGTAGAGCGTTATGTGGTGTGCCCTACATTTGGAAAACTTTGATATATTTATATATTATATTTCGAAAGGCTTTCATTGAGTAAAGGTGCACCTTATGGTCAGCTGCACCTTATACATGGAAGAGGTTTGAACATATACAATTAATTGGGGGCGCGCCTTCTACTTCAGTGTGCATTATACACCAGAGTATAAGGAACATACGGTAATACCGGAAAATACGGTAATAAAATAATTTTGCATCATCAATAATGATCCAAACAAGGCCATTGGCGAAAAGACTCACTTAGTCTTGTGGAGACGGGACGGATTCTTCTGGTTCTGGAGCTCCGTTTCTTTATGGCCATGGTGTCCTTACGGAAAATAATAGCAGAATTACAGATTCGCTTTTGTCAATGGAATCAATCTTTGGTTTACTTACTATTCCCAGGTTGACACACGCGTCCTCAGAATCCGGGAATTCCAAAGACTCCACGACTCTGGATTGTCGGATCGTATGTCTTCCTGTCCCCGCGTCATCCCAGCACCTGGCTTGAGACACCTGCCGCAGCTGATGCAACACATGCAGACATTCGCCTCATCGCATAAAATCTATCATGACACTCCAAGCAGCAACTGGAACAACAAACACTATTTTGGGACAATAACATGTTTGGCCACAAGGATCATGATTATAAAATAAATAAATAAATAAATAAATCGTTGCAAAGGTGACCAAAGAGAAAAGCAATTTCTTGGCAATCAAAGGGCTGCAATTTCCAGGAGGGAGCACAGTGGGTCGAGAATGAGATCGAAGGCACGCAAAGAGTGAACAGATGTCATTAGAATTTGGTTTGCAATTCACATCGGAAGAGGACCATCCAGAACAAAATATGAGCTTGCTCTGAAAAACAGAAAAGCAAGCCCATACATTTATTTTAACTCATTCACTGCCAGACGATGTGCAAAATTATGTCCACTCCAGTGCCAGGGTTTTTGTCATTTTCACTGAAATATCATGACCCACAGAATATTGAGTCTTAGGACTACATAAACATTCAATCCAGACTAAGTAACTTTAGACTCTCTTCTTTCATCAGAAAAAAACTTAATTCCTAAGTTATAAGGGTCTGGAGTTATCTGAGCTTGAAATGGCGGCGGCTGTACAAAAGGCAAATGCTGTCCCCTCGTATAAGGGAAAAACAACGCCAGAGGTCTGACCAGCGCTTTATCGGCACCCTGCCCCAAGAAAAACCAAAACCCGAAGAAATTCAGGAATGCCGCTCTACGTCATGCTTTTCAATTCCCGAATAAATTTGGGAATGGCAGTGAGTTGAAAACTACTTTTTCGGCTACTGCTCCAGAGACCACTTTGACTCAAGAATAATTTTTACACTCATGTTTGCTCATATATGTTTTTTGGTGCAATTTTGTGAAGGTTGCAACGGGAAGCGACAGCTTCCATGGGTTGTTTTCATAAACTGACATGGCCATCGAGATGAAATCTAATAACGGCAACTTGCGGTGAGCCAACAGGACTTGTGAAAAGGCATGCAGAAAAGGGGTATTACCAGTACCAGCGTTTTATGGGTCGTGTAGAGCTCTTGTAGAATCTGATCCACGATGGAGTTGGTTAAGTAGGACACCACTGACAACTTGACCTCCCTGAGCCAAAGAGAAGGGATGAAAACAATGCTGGGAGAACAGATTCTTTTGGACCCAACTCAGGCTCATCCTCACTCAAGGGCTGTGTTTATATCCTCGGACGCTCTCTCCATGAGGGCGTTGCGTATGGATGAGCGAGGGATGGAAACTTGCTCGGAGATGGACGAGAGAGGCGGGCTGAGTCTCTCGGCAGCCGAGCAGGACATGGGGCACAACTCATGGCACAGAGACACCATGGAGTCCACGACCACCTGGGGACAAATCGTGCAGACTTCGTGTGACTCATTTTAAGACACAATTGCTCCGAATGTTCCTCAGAATGTACAAAATTCCAATAGGAACATGATAGGAGTACTGTTTTTTCCAGTGTACTGCATAAGGTGTACCCAAAAGCCTTTATTTTCTTCTAAAGATGGCTCTGCGCCTTATACGCCGGTGCAATTTATATGTGAAGTAACATTGAGCCACAACATGTCTCACAACTACTCTCAGCAGCTACTGGCTTCATTTCCCTCCATCGAACTAGTGTGCAGTGTATGCTGGGATATATATCAAACGGCATTTCACTCCGGTAATCTTCTAAGATCACTTTGCAAGGTGGATTTTTTTTCTTGATTTTGTCATAATTTTCCATTTTTGGCACACTGATTAGAAATGGATAACAAATTGTTTTTTTTTTTTGCTTGTTTTTTGGATTTAGTGTATCAAACCAAACCCAAAATCCGTTTATTTCTGAATTTTTTTTAGGCCAAATTATTTCATGAAATCATCTAAAGAACATAAACGTTAAAAAGAAGTAAGATTGGTACTTTCTGACAATTATATTTATTATCATATTCTGATCAACTCTGATTAAAACCCTGGAATACTTTCTATCTCATAAAAATAAAGAAAATACCCAACATGATATCTGCAATTATAGCAAAATCGGACTGTTTTGGTGACATTTTGCTGACCTTTTCGCGCATCACCATCTTTTGGATACTCTTCCTTTCATAATTTTGCTGCTGTGAATTGGGAATTTCTCCAATGTGAGACAAATAAAGGATATCTCATCATCATCATCATCATCATCATCATCATCATCATCATCATCATCTGAATGTAACCCCAGCCTCTACTGTAGAGCCTTATAATGTGGTTTGTCTTATAAATGGAAACTTTTTTAAATTCATGGAAGGTATACAGTAAAGTCTCGTTATATCGATATCGGATATATCGATAGTCCCGGTTATATCGATACTATTTCTATGCACGCACGGAGAAAATTACATGCAAACAGGGTCGGATATATCGATAGTCCCGGTTATATCGATATTTTTTCGGACTCCCTTGAATATCGATATAACGAGACTTTACTGAACCTTATTATCCAGTGTGCCTTATATGGGGGAAAAAGTTTGAAAATACACCATTCATTGTAGTCCGGAAAATATGGTACAAACGTGTTGAGGAAATTAAAGCACATGATTCGGGGATGTTTTTAAATGTAACTAGCTAAGGCTATAAATCCTTTAATTCATGTATTGAAAAGAGTCCCACCAAGCCTACCTGCAGCTCTTTATCGGCAGCCCTCGCCAGTTCTCCGGCAAGAGTATTCAGTCGTTGTCTGACTGGACCATCCACTGACAACACATGAGCCAGCTCACATAGGGAAGGGTAGAGCTAATGCGCACAAAAGTCACAGAGATGGGGGTGAAAATTAAGATTGCCGAAAAACAAAACATTCTATGAGAGTACTTGAAAAACTAATACATCTCAATAAGTTAGTTACGCTAAGGTCATATGTTTATATTGTTTTTTTTATGCACTTACATTTGCCTTGAGAAAACAATCTAATTAATTTAGCCTATATGTGGAATGTATATTAAATCTACTTGTTTATTTCTAAACATGGCCATTTTGACTTTGACTGACACTGTGATGTCATTTTTAGTTGCCAGAAAGTGGCAGTCAAAGTCAAAATGGCGGCTCTGGATGGCTAACAATGGTTGGGTTTGTCTGCTTAATTCATTTTCCACAAGGCTTGACCTCACCCCCTCCCCCTGTCCAGTGTTGGCTTGCAATCACACTGCACTGCGGTCATCTCGACTTTACAACTTTACAGTACTGAAGCTTTCATGACTTTGTTGTTTTTTTTCCAAGATGAATGTCCGTAATAACGTGTAGGAGGAAGAACGAAGAACAGAATTGATCAGAAGACATATAACGGCTGGCCGTAACGAGGACTACCTATTACAACAGTGCCGGGGGTTTGGGGGTCAAGTTTATCACATTTCAAGCGTGCATCGGAGTGCTCAATCTAGTTAAACGATCTGGGGTTTGGGTGTCAAACCGGCCCAGCGTGATACGGTATGCCAAGAAAAAGTGCATCCATGGGCTATCAAACACATTTAATAGGCGTGGCCAAGGGAGTAAGTCTTCAAATTGAATGATATCATCCACCCCCACCCCTCCAAATCACCCAGCCCCCTCATCACACTTACAGCTCTGGAGTTTCTGGCTTCCTTAAGAATCTGCATGGCTGTTTGGACCTCCTCAGCTTCCTCACAGCTTTTCAGGACGGTGACTTGTTGTTGCACCCGCAAGCACAAACGTTCCATCACCTACACACACACAAACAAACACACCATATATATACACACACACACACACATCACACCACACATGTACATGCACACACCATACATTTATACATATATATACACACACCACACATACACCACACATATACACGCACACACCACACATATACACACATATACACAAACACAGATACATACACACCACATATACACATGTATATACACCAATACACATATACCACAGATACACACACACCACACACATACACACATTATTACACACACACACACACACACACACACACACACACACACACACACACACACACACACACACACACACACCACACATATACACACAAAGATATACACCACAGATATACGCACATACAGTATATACACACAAATACACAAACATACCATGCATATATGCATATACACACATTTATAGCCATACATACACACCCACCACATGTATACACACACACCACACATACATGCACATACAGTATATACACACATGTGTACACACATACGTACACACACACCACAAATATACACATGTATATACACAAAAACCCACACATATTTACACGTATATACACACACACACACACACACACATACAAATTCACACACATATACGTACACACACAGACGCACATAAACACACAAATATGCAAAGACACACACACACACACACACACACGCACACACACACACACACACACACACACACACACACACACACACACACACACACACACACACACACACACACACACACACGCACACGCACACACACACACGCACACACACACACACACTAGCATACGAGTATCGATTTGATCGCGTCCACAAATCCAGAAACGGAAACAGACCTGTTCAGCCGTACTGGTGACGAGGCCTTGATGCAGCCTAAGAGCTTGCTTTTGAGAGAAACGCTGCGTTTGGTTGTTTCTAAGCAGGGCTCGTTGGATCTGTTGCACACACGCACGCATGCATGCACACACATAAAGGATCACAGCTGTTTACAGAATATAGCTCGTGAGTGGAAATAAAGGCAATTTGCATGGTAATAAGGACGACTGAGTAAAACTTTGACCTCTGCAAATGAGCTTGGTGGCTTTTCTTCCGTGGATATGCTTGCCTGTCTAATGGAATGATGTAATTGCAGATGGAATGATGTGTTAACCGACTTGGGAACATCAAACAAATGATAACCCGAAAGTAAAGCCGAGTAATGACAATATGCGGTGCATGTTTTGTTGCATGAAGAACGTGACTGCATTGAAAGCTAATATTTCATTGCATGAATAATAATATCTGCAAACATATTCATCAACTTCGCAACTTGCTTTAGTAGAGTTGAATGAGATTATTTGGAAGCAGCACAATATTTCAAGTGACCAATTAATGTTTTGTTTTGTTTTTTCTTACCTTGATCAGGGCTTGGTCGGTCTTCTCCGGGGCACTCCGGTATGCCTGTGTGACATCACTGAGTGGGAGGGGCATATACTGCAGTGTAAAGTTGCTAAAAAGATGGGTGAGAGGAACACATTTGGCCACTGGAATAAATGAGTTACTAGGTTAGGGGAAAAAAAATAATTTAACTTATTCGCTGCCATTCCCGAATTTATTTGTGAATTGAAAATACGATGTGGAGCGCCATTCCTGAATTTGTTTGAGTTTTGCTTTTTCTTGCAGGGGGTGTCAATAAAGCGCTGGTCAGACCTCTGGCAATGTTTTTCCCTTCCACGAGCAGCATTTGCCTTTTGTCTATGTTAGTGCTTTGTTACAGTTTCAGCTGTTGTTAAAATGCTATATAAAGCAATATATTTTGAACATCTGTCCCCATTTAATGCTCAGATAACTCCAGACCCATATAATTTAGGAATGAACTTTTTTTTTCCTGATGAAAGAAGAGAGTCTAGGTTTCTAACGCTGAATTTAATGTTTATGTAGTCCTAAAACTCAATATTGTGTGGGTCCTGCCATTTGAGTGAAAATGGCAAAAACCCTGGCACTGGAGTGGACACATTTTTGCACATCATCTGGCAATGAATGAGTTAATCAGTCCATCACTGTGAAAAATGTACACGAGACTCACACGAGATTCACACTTAAGTCTGCAAAATACAGCGCCACCAAAGACATTTCGTTATGTCGAATGGATTTTCAAAACGGTCACCGTTGTCACCGCAAATCAAGACAAATGATCATATGAGCAGAAGTTAACCCGCATCATATATCGCGAGCCATTTATTAATTCACAAACCATCCGTCACGAACGATCTGGAGCCTATTCCAGCTGAATTCACCACAAACGTCATATTAAATGTTACATACTTTGTACGCTACGTTTTTGAGCTCTGGCGACCCATTGACGGCATTTTTGATTCATTCCGCAGCGCTTCTCATATAATAAATGAGATCGGGGGCATTGCGTTATGCGTACGTCAGGGTGATGTTTGAGGGTGGATTATATAAGTCGGAAAATTATTCACAGCGGCACTATGGTAACTATTTTATTACCATTTGAGCTTGTGCGTTTTTATGGTTTAGTCAACAGCCGAGCGTTCAATTTGGACAGAAAATGTGACAGCACACAGGCAAGCAGGCACAGGAACAGCATAGAGATAATATACCCTCTGGGAGGTGCGATGCCAAGCGCCGTGGGTGGCATTTGGCAAATAATTATGACGATTCCAATCATCTTGTGGCTTGCGGTGTAAAAATACCAGCTTGAACAAGCAAAACAAGCAAACAAGCATCACATTTCTGTCACAAGCCTGCACTGTGGGGACATCCTGGACGCTCAGTGTGTGTGTGTGTGTGTGTGTGTGTGTGTGTGTGTGTGTGTGTGTGTGTGTGTGTGTGTGTGTGTGTGTGTGTGTGTGTGTGTGTGTGTGTGTGTGTGTGTGTGTGTGTGTTGGTCTTACTGTTCCAATGCTCTGGCTACATCTTGGAAGCCCGTCACCGTGGTGTTGTTGCGATCCCACGCAACACTTCTGCGAGGGATCAAACCATAAAGGAATATACAGAGAGAGGAAGATTTTGAGTAGCGGGCCATGTATCACGTCACAGTATTTGTGAGTTCGAGTTGCCACAAGAGTTCATTCCAGACATCCATATTGAAGTTTTTCTGAAATTTTAATGACCTCCCAGCCCAGTATAAACAACCGATATGCCTCTAATGAGCTTCTGTTTGTTGATCGTCTACCTACACAGGCACTTTCTCCATCTGATTTTAAATAAAGCTGTCATTTTCAACTCCTCCGTCTATGCCCTTGAAAATTAATCAGGGGAAGGAAAAAAACAATCCAGCTCCTTATTCAGTCTCCCCATTTGGATGCCGCCTGTCAATCACTCCTCCTATTTCAGTGTCCAATTGTTGTCCCGTCATTGGTTTGTCACTGAGTGACGACCCCAAAGTCACGGTAACACAAAAAGCAAATATTTGTATGCAAAATATTTGGATTGTTTGTTTGCTCCCACATCAACAGTGCCTGCATTGGCACATCGGAATAATTAAAGCACACCAAGTCACCATTTTAGACTATCGTGCAGCTGAATAGGTCAGGCTAGAAAAAAAGAATCAAATCAAGGGCACAAAGTATTCATCAAAGCTCTCCTTTACTTTCTCTCTCTGAGATTTGCCTGAGTGCTAAATGGCAACTTTTTATCTCCGGCGCTGTTCACACTTTGTCTCGCCGCTGTGCCACCGAGCGCCTTTAAAGTCATTTCTTCAAATGTTCTCTTTGACCCTATTCTTCTGCCTGTCCTCGAAAACTTGCATCGCTCTCTTCCCCTGCACCTCTGAGGACCCCACTTTGCAAGTAACTCCCTCTATTTTCTCCCTTTCAGTACCTGAGCGTTGTATTAATTTGCAGGGCTTTGCTCAGCATCTTTGCTCCTGAATCCTCCAGACCGTTACCGCTCAAGTCCACCTTCCGCAGGCACGCGTTGGAGCCCAGAGCATTGACCAGCATGGTGCCTCGTTGGCGTAGTCTCGAGTCGGCCAAGGAGAGAGACTGCAGGACCTGGGGTGGGGGAGGGGCAGACTAACTGATTACTGCCATTCCCGATTTCATTCGGGGAATTGAAAATATGACGTAGAGCGCCATTCCCGATTTTTTTCAAGTTTTGGTTTTTCTTGCAGGGGGTGCCAATAAAGGGCTGGCCAGACCTCTGGCAATGTTGTGTCCCTTATACGAGGGGGCAGCATTTCCCTTTTATCCATGTTAGCGCTTTGTTCCAGCTTCAGCTGTTATTAAAGCGCAATAACAACCAATATGTATGTAATGCATTGTATTTCGGACAGCCACCCTCATTTCAAACTCATATAACTCCAGACCCATCTAATTTAAGCATTAAATGTTTTTTCTGATGAAAGAAGAGAGTCTAAGGTTTAGCTGCATTGAATGTTTATGTAGTCCTCAATATTCTGTGGGTCCTGGAATTCGAGTGACGATGACAAAAACCGTGGCACTGGAGTGGGCACATTTTTGCCCGTCTGGCAATGATTGAGTTCATAGCGAAAAAATAAATAAAATGAGACCAGATCAATAATTTGTTTGGCCAGCGCAGCTACCACGCATGGTCGCATATCTCGTACACGTGTCACAGGGAGATTACGTTTGACATCCGACGGATGTGGACACAACTGCACAAACCGTGACAAGTTTGGATTTGTGGCCTATTTGAAAGTGTCGGTCTGAAAATGTGAGTTTCTGAATTGAGTGGGGGGATGAAGGGGGAGTGGTATTTCAAGAGCGACGCCGCTGCAGATTTGTTTGCTCGCGTGCATGCAGCGTTACATAGCAACTCACACACTCTTCCTCCTGCACCAAATGAACCAGTTTCTGCAGTATTTCATCCAGCACCCTGAGGAGATGATAAAAAAAGAGAGGAAACCTTTCATCATCCCTTCCATCCTTCACGGCTCCTCTCTGACGAGGTGCATACCTGCCCTTGATGTTGAAGTTCTTCCCGAGCATCAGGTGTTTGAGGGAGGGGTGTCTCGAGAATGCTGGGATGACGGCCTGCAAGTCTGAATCCAGGCCTGGAAAAATTGTGGAAAATATCATGGGGGAGGGGAGTGTTCGAACCTCATGCTTCTTACTCGACGAATAATATGCAGACGATACATACACACAAATAAATACACAAATAAATAAATACATTGAGATATAGATAAATAGATAAACACACAAACACAGACAGACGGCCGGGCGGACAGTCAGACAGACAGCGAGCTAGAGAGCATGCTAGCTAGAGAGCAAGCTAGCTCGAGAGAGGGAGAAAAGGAGAGAGAGAGAGGGGGAAGGAGAGAGAGAGAAAGAGAGAGAGAAAGATAGAGATAGAGATATGGATAGATAGATAAAATAGAATAAAATAGTCAGAACATAGTCAACTTGATTACCACATGATTTGTACATCTTACCATTATCAGAGATATCTAAAGTCCCGACGCACGAAACTCTTGGAAAGAGTTCCTGAAGAACGCCGGCACCCGCAGAACGGAGCTGTCAGGCAAAGACAAAAAGATCTGGAAGCCGACAGGATAGACGAGGGCATGAATGGAATGAAATGGAGCCTTTGCAGCTTCGTACCTCGCAGGCGCTGAGGTCTAACTGCAAGTCGGTGATATGGGGGTTATTTGACAGACCGAGGAAAAGCGCTCTGGGGGGGGATAAACGGACACGGCATGAGATACAGCTTGGTATGATTGCCACTTTTTTTTATTTTTTTTTTGAAAGGCAGTACCGCCTTCACCTCACCTCAGCCAGTCAGAAGGAACCTTCATGGAGGCCAGGCTGACATGACTCAGGCTAAAGGCCGAGCTGAAGAATTGCCTGAAAGTTGGCAGGGAATCTCTCGCTTTCCTGGAAATGAATCAGAAGTTTGAGACGCTCATTTGACAGTGACAAAACAGAATGGAGAAAATTGGGGGTCAGGAGGACTGAAAGTGTTGCCTGGGGTTTTAAAATCTGTACCTGTGATTGTACTTAATATTCTATAACATTGTTATTGTTCGATGTCAAGCTGATAAGTAAATTGTAACATATTCCGTTTTGGACATACACAAAATTTCCTCTTATAACATGGCCATTATTTGGACTGAATGAATCCCCCGCCCTCTGCCCACAGCATTACAGGGAAAAAAAAAGTCTCCATACCAGGTTTTAAAAATAAAAATAAAAACACAACTTCAGGATGGGTGTTCATAAGTAGCACTCAAACAGAAGCACAAATTCGTTTTTGCTGAGTCAGAAGAAACGTAATGTTTTTTTTTGTAGGGGGAGAAAGGAGATTGATTTGAATTTTCGAGGCGTACACCCACCTATTGGAGAAGCAATTCTTGGCCAGGTTCAAGTAGGAAAGGTCCGCGCAGCAGCCTCTCAGCAAGGCTCCAAACAACTGCAGAGACAGACGCGGGCGTAAATTACAAAGAAAAGTTCACAGTCATTGTGTTGCAACACCATGTTTGCCCGGTGCGATTTTAGCGCAGTGGTTTTCAATCTTTCACAACCATTGAAATTCGCCTTGTGCTCTTTCCAAAAACAAAAAGATGAGGATGCCCAAGCCCCGCATCCTCAAATTGGACTCTTCAGTGGAAGTTTTTGACCATCTTCCTCACAATTATAAAAACAAAACAAAACAAATTAGTTGGTGAGGAGAGTTTCCATTTCAAGGGGCATTAATACCTGTCTACACTGTGTGGATGTGCGCATCCCATTATTTCAGTTGTAAGACTCAAAATGAGGCTAAATATGCATGAGTCATCTGTTATTCCAATTAAATGAAGAAAAAAGGTAGTACACCTTGATGCAGAGCTATTTGGATGACTGATTCAGCAAATGGCCAAATGTAACATGTTGTTGTTGTAATATGTTGTGGTCTTTGCGAGTCAGAACATAGAAGGGGCTAAAAATGGATTATCCTGGGGTACATTTGCCCCTTTGCTGTTTATAAACGCACCGATTTGTTATCGTATGCTGATTAAATGAAGTGCCCGGTAAAGTACTTGCGGCAGAAATCCTAATGTGGAAAAAGTAAGTACGATAAGGTGATTTAATATAATATACTGCACCGGAAACCCCGCAGAAAAGCCAGGGGGGCGGGGAGGGGCAGACGCAAAATTCACGCAAGAAAGACCACAGCCGGAATCGAACCCTGCACCTCTAAAGACAGGGACGTCCAAAATGTTTGCAAAGGGAGCCAGATTTGGTGTGTTAAAAATGTAGGGGGGGGGGCAACCTTGGCGGATGTTCTTTAAATATAACAGCAATTAATTTAAATACGTTTCAGCGAGCCATTCTGTGTTTGCTTTTTTATTTTCATTTCCACATGTATTTCAGTTTATTTGAAACATGCAGATCAAAATTGAATTGACATTGAAAATTGCAATTGAATATTCACTTAACTTCACATTTTTAAGACTAACATTTGATTAATTTTATTAATTAACAAACATGTTAATATTTGAACAGAAGTAATTGCTCTTTTGTTGATTGTTGCCATTTTAGACATTTAAAAAAATTGAAAATCGATATTTTAGAAAATTAGCCTGTTCATTCAATTACTCATTTTCTAATTTTCTGTTCCCAATGTAGCCTGTAGATGGCGGCACTCAGCAAACGCAAGTAACAGCACAACTGCCCAATGTATTAATTCTACATGCGGGCCAGACGTTATTGATTTTATGACAGAAGCTGTGGGCTGGATGAAAATTGACCACGGGCCGCATTTGGCCCCCAGGCCGGACGTTGGACATGTAATATTGAGCAGATGTGGCTAATGTTTTGGCCAGTGAGAGTAAGTACCCACTCCACTGATATACAGTATCAGCTCATCGATATAGATGACACTGACATGAGGATACATTTTATTTCGTGAATGTCTACCTTTCATGACTTCAGTGCAATATGTCAGTGAGATGCCATAACCGACCATAAACCACACATGCGGCTTCCTTGCTCAGTCAGCTCTTATCACAATCGCTTACATCCACAGCACTAAAGATGCTCACTAAAACGGGCCGAGGGCAGCGCAATCAACCTTGCAGTCCATCTCCAAGGTGGGCAGCGGAGGCAGACACGCATCTCAATTCAATTGGCTTTGTCATCGTTTTACTCGTTTGTGTTTGTGCTAATGCAGCAGGGCACGGTTTTGTTTTACCTCTGTTGCGGGGATGCTACAATTAAACATGCGACACAAGCAATGTGACTCATTTATATTCCGCATGCCTTTTCCAGTGTTTTTTTGGGGGGAAGGAGCGGGGGGGCTGAATACAAATGAGGCAAGATAGAATATGTCAGGTCAGGAGTACAAACCGAGTCCACTGTGCAGTCCGTCCCAGACAGATCCAAATGAACGAGGCAGTTGGGCTGGGCAAGGAAGAGGTACAGATTCTGCACAGAGCAGAGAAGACTGTTCATACAAAAATGGATACATAGACCTTCATGTTAAGTGAATTGATGTCTGAGCGTCGATGCAGGAGGCTCACCGTGGCATCCTCCCCCGACAGAACTCCTGGGTTTTTACTGAAGTCCAGGTGCAGCAAAGAATTGGAGTAGTCGTCACTTGAGCACAATGCCTGGGACAGGGACACAATGCCTACGGTGTGGTGGGTGAGGGAGGGGAGAGGGAGGGAAGTATTGGTATGAACAAATGGAAAACGTCACAAAATCATCTGAAAAATTATCCGATGTGAAACTTCTTGGCAAACAGCGAACCCGGTAGCGGAAAGAGAGCACGGGAGACCTATAACTCGAGTGATTTGCCAAGCTCTTACGGCAGGCTACTATTAAACAGGCTTTTGTAAGAGGCCTGCCAAGCCTATTCCTTTTCTTTTTTTTTTCAAAAAAGTCCCATGAAAGCTGGAACAAAAGAAAAAAAAACATTCTCTCAAAGGAGATCACTTCGCATTACAGAACATCGGAGCAGTGTGGGACCTCATTAAAATCATCATCATCCAGGCGCATGGCAGAGATGCAGCAACACAGATGGAGTAACACAATGAGAGGCGCGGGGCGGGAGGGATGAAAAATTACCAGTCCATGCAAAATACAACTCAGTATTGCTCATCTGGTTGTGTGGCTTGACATAACTTATTTTCACATAAGGATCTTGTACAATACATATATACAGCCATCCAGCCAGACAGACAGACAGACATACCTACATACATACATAACATACATACATACATACATACATACATACATACATACATACATACAGACAGACAGACAGACATACATACAGTATGTACTGTACATACACACACGCACACACACATACATACGTACATGCATACACGCGCACGCGCGCACACACACACACACACGCACACGCACACGCACACACACACGCACACACACACACACACACACACACACACACACACACACACACACACACACACATAAATAAATGAATAAATAAATAAAGAAATGATAAAGTTGATAAAAAAGAAACATAATTATATTAATAATAAATTAATAAGAATAATAACAAATAACAATAAACATACATATAAATAATAACAATAATATATAAATCAACAAAAAATAAATAATAAATAACCAAATAACAAAAATACAGTTATAAAAAACAAATACATTGATGACAATAAATAAGTACATAAATAAATAAATAATAATAATAATAATAATAATAATAATACAGTTGACAAAAATAAACATAACTAAATTAATAACAACAACAAATAAATAAATAAATACATCCGTGACAATGATATTGCCCCATTCTGATAAACTAATCGCGCCTGCGAATGCTAAATTAAGAAATGAAAACATTATCCCAAGCCACGATTCAACAAACTGTTGAGAGTTTGGATCCCAGCAAATTGTTTTCAAAAAGTCACTCACGCTGGCAAAACAGTTTTAGAAACAGGGGCGAGATAAAACACCGATAAGGCAAGAAATCAAGATTTTTGCTTTTATATATTTTTTTTTAATTATATTTTTATCTGAGTGGGGGAAAAAACGAAGATTTGCCTGTCGGGGGAAATCAGGTCTCGCTGCATGAAAAATTATATGCCCCTTTTGACTTGCAGGATTTGAAATCAAATCAGCGATAACGTAAATAGACTTTTGGATTGTTTGGGATAAAAGCCATCCAAAGTGGGACAACGTCCTAAAGCCTATGTGGGATTTCAGGGAAATAAAGATCAGCTCATTAGGATTTTGACCCTGTTTTCATTTGGATAAATGCAGTTGTGTTATGGGTCAGTCTCATGACCAGCGTTGCGAATATTTGCGCAAATATGACGGCAGTGAATAAATGTTATTTGGAAAAATGAATTTCCAAGCCTTGAACATACCGTATTTTCCAGTGTATACGGCGCACCGGAGTATAAGGCGCACCCCTAATGAATTGTGTATTTTCAAACTTTTTTTTCATATAAAAGGTGCACCTTCAATGAAAGAAAAAGGTTTTCCAAATATAATATATAAATACAGGTACTATAGTAGGAGTATATATAAGTATATAAAAGTTTTCCAATTGTAAAGCACACCACATTATAAGGTGCTACAGTAGAGGCTGGGCTTACGCAATACTTCTTCTACATGGGGAAATGAGTCGGTGGCTGCTGACAGTAGTTGACAGACCTATTGTGGCTCAATATTGTATAATATGGCACATACTGTATGAGGCGCACCTGCGTATAATGCGCACGGTCATCTTTTGAAGAATCAAGACTTTTGGGTGCGCCATATACATCGGAAAATATGGTACTTGGCGTCTTTACCTTTAGAAGAAAGGGAGGTCTTGGAGAGATTTAGGAGACGGAGACCCTTGTTGAGACGACACACTTGTTGAATCAGATTGGAAATTCCTGGAACCAAGCGAGACAATCACAACTTGAACAACGCGAATAATACGCACACCAAGACGAACGTTGCCCAAGCACCTTTTGAGAGAATGTTTCTGTTGTAACAAACAGCAAAAGCAGAGAAAAAAAAACCCTGTACCCTTGCGCCTTTTTTTTTTATCAAAATCTCAAACTACTGCAAAGTACAGAGAGGGACCATTCATTGATGGGGCATGAAGGACAGATAAATGTGGTAAAAATAGTAGAAGGTGAAAATGAAGGATCACCGAGAACGGATATTGATTTGGAATTCTTCAAAAGCATCTGAAAGCCAGGATGAAAGAGAAGCTAAGAGATGGCCCGAGACAGCGCCAAGAGGAGGCGAAAGCACAGGCTGGATACCTTGATTGTCAAGTGTGTTGTGAGCCAGGTTGAGAGAGTGAATCATGGAGCGCGGGTTCTCTGACAGTGCTGTTGCCATTTTCTGGGGAAAATCCCTGCAAGAATAAAATGTAAAAAAAAAAGTAGGATGCAGTTCCAACATAATTCCACTGAACAGCAGACAGATTGCTACTTCGGTTTTGTTTCCAGATACATACAATAAATCAACCAGTTAATACATACCATTTAGAAAAAAACCTCTTAATCCATAGGTGTCAAAGTCAAGGCCCGGGGGCAAATGTGGAACGTCAAATCATTTTATTCGGCCCGCAAAAGCAAATGAAATTTGTGAAATTCCATAATGCTTGCTAAAGTCTGAACCAAATTTTCAAATTGTCATATGTAAACCACAATAACGGTCATTATTCTTGACTTGTAAGTTTGTAAGGCGCACCGGAGTATAAGGCGCACCCCCAATGAATGGTGTATTTTCAAACTGTTTCCATATATAAGGCAAACGGGACCCTAAGGCGCAACTTCAATGAATGAAAACAAATATTTTTTAGAAATATATTATATAGATATATACAAAGGTTTTCCAAATATAAGGCACACCACATTATAAGGTGCTACAGTAAAGTCTGGGGTTACGCACGACTTCTTCTACAGGGGAAATAGAGTTGTGGTTGCTGACAGTAATTGCGAAACCTGTTGTGGCTCAATATTACTTCACATATAAGACACACCTGCGTATGAAGCGCAGGGTGAAGGCTTTTGGATGCGCCTTATACAGCGAATAATACGGGTAGTTATCAATTTGTTGTACATTCTGTATGTGGAGAAGATAAAACATTGTAATGTTTTTCCCAAATTCATAACGGGCCTTGAGAGGAAACTAACTACAAGTTGGCTCACAGCAAAAAATAAGTTTGACATAACTTAATCGATAAGTTATTGATTGTGATGCCCCTCATGTATTCAAACCTTGGATAAGATTAAGAATTAAATTTATCTTCTGGCAATGTCCTACTTTAGTGCTTATTTTTTTCACTTTTCCTTCCTAAGACAGACATGCTTGGTGCACTTCTGTTAGATTTAATAGATTTCGACTTTCAATAAACACTAAATACAACGTAAACTCATTCACTGCCATTCCCAAATTTATTCGAGAATTGAAAAGCATGACGTGAAGCGCCATTCACGAATGTGTTCAAGTTTTGGTTTTACTTGCAAGGGGTGCCGATAAAGCACTGGTCAGACCTCCGGCAATGTTTTTCCCTCCCAGAAGGGGGCAGTGTTTGCCTTTTGCCTTTGGTTTGTTTGCCTTTGTTTCAGCTTCATCTGTTGTTAAAGCACTATATAAATCAATATGTATGTATTGTATTTTGTACAGCCGCCCCCATTTCAAGCTCTGATAACTCCAGACCCATATAACTTGGAATTAACTCTTTTTTCTAATAAAAGGAGATGATACAAGGTTTCTTACGCTGAATTGAATGTATACGTAGTCCTAAAACTTAATATTCTGTGCGTCCTGCAATTTGAGTGAAAATGACAAAAACCCTGGCACTGGAGTGAACACGTTTTTGCACATCATCTGGCAGTGAATTTCAATCCCAAAATGTTAAAGCATATTTGATGACAGAATATGCTATTTTTATCATGTCCCCCAATTAAAAAAAATCATGTCCCAAGAGACGTAATCCGTTTCAAGTATTGTGAAATGAGGAACCAACTCCGCCAGATGATTTCTACAGAGAACCAACCCATCGTCTGCAGGAAGGTGGGGGAGATCAGACATCAATACTACGGGGTTGAAATGTGTAGAACACAAAAGAACCGAAAAGGTCACAGGCCAATAGAAGAAAAAAAATGAGCGCAGTTGGTGAGGTATGACGAACAGATGAACGAAGCTACGGAGGTGAAAAGGCTGCGCAGAGACAATTGTGAAAAGAGAGGAGAGGAAGAGGAACAGAAAAAATGTGGGTGGGAGAAAGAAGAGATGTGATGATGTGCGAAGGCAAAGTCAAAGAAAAGTAGCGAAACAAAGTCCACACAAAGGTGACGCGGTGAGGGTATCAGAAAGAAACCTACGATTTTAGCCCGGCATTTTCCAGCGTGACTTCTTCCAGGCTGTTGGACTTGCTGACCGCATGAAGGACCTGGTCCACCACTTCGGACCCCTGGTGAGTCAAAATAGAATTTGATTGACGCACTATCTGCATTCAAAAAGTCAACAAGAAATGAGGTAGTGATGACAATAATTACAATGCGCATGTCTTTGCAGTACAGCTTGGTGAACCACGTGTTGTACGCAATGGATGCCACAATCACAGCCAGGTCCCTGGAACACGCGACACAAAAGTCAGACACAAATAGGCCAACTTCACCTCTCCACCCCCCAAAACATCAGTCACACATTCATACAGTCGCATTATTGCCGCGAAGCAGACTTCGCGGCTGCCCGTGCAGTTTATCATGTCCAACCGGTGCACCGTGTGGGCCGTGCCGCTGTCTGAAAGATGACAAATACCGCGAACGTGCCAAGGGGGGAAAGGCAAGGAGGGGAAAATGAGAGAAAGAAAGAGCTTGATTGCAATTGATGGCCCCAGCAATGGATTATTGGGTTAAGCCAAAGTGCGTGTTCACAGCTTGCAAAAAACAGAACTGCTATCGGCAGTCATGCCGTCAAAACTGCAGCTACCCGAGTCTGTTTGGAAAAGTGCGAGAGAAAGTGAGAGAGTAAAAAAATTAAGAGAGGGAGGGAGGGAGGGAGGTAGGGGGAGGGAGTGAGAGAGAGCGAGAGAGAGAGAGAGAGACAGAGAGAAAGAGTGAGCGAGGGGGAGAGAGACAGAGAGGGAGGGAGAGAGAGATAGAGAGAGGGAGATATCGGGAGTGGCAAGGAGAGGGAGACAGAGAGAGGGAGAAAGAGAGAGGAAGAGGGAGAGAGAGACAGAGAGAGGAAGAGGGAGAGAGAGACAGAGAGAGGGGGAGCGAGTGAGAGAGTGAGAGAGTGAGCGAATTGAGAGAGAGAGAGAGAGAGAGAGAGAGGGAGAGAGAAAGAGAGAGAGAGAGAGAGAGAGAGAGAGAGAGAGAGAGAGAGAGAGAGAGAGAGAGAGAGAGAGAGAGAGAGAGAGAGAGAGAATATTGTATTTGAAGGAAGACCCCATCCGATTGGGAAGAGCCCCTCTCTTGGCTCTTCCCAACTGACCTTGGCTCTTTGGAGAGCTCAAGGTCAGAGTGTATGTCATTTAATTACATAAGTGTTTATGAATTGTGTAAATAATTCACATGTCGGGGGACCGTCGGTCCTCCAAAATAATTTAAGGCATGGTGTGAAAGACAAGGCCCTGGGGCCAAATCTGGCTCGCCACATCATATTATTCGGCCCGCAAAATGTTATGATGCCTGCTAAAGTCCAAACTAAATTTCAAATTGTCGTATGTAAACCCCAATAACAGTCATTATACTTGACTTCAGATTTGAAAACTAGTTATTCATTCATTTGTTGTGTGTTCTGTATGTAATATGTGGAGGGGATGAAACATTCGAATGGTTTCCCCAAATTCATAAGTGCGCTCGAGAGGAAACTATAACTACCATGTTGCCCGCGGCTTAAAAGAAATAGTAATAAAAAATAAATATTTAAAACGTTGATGCAAATTCAAATAAATTGGTGCAGAATCACAATTTTGACCTATGAGCCGAAACCCACAGAGAAAATAAGAAAACTCAGAGGAGAACACTCAGAGTTCTTGTGCTGCGTCCTGAATGAGGCCTCCCATCAAAGCAACAGTTTTGCTTTATCTGTTGTACATCACTGGGGGGAAAAAGGGACGCAATGAAGGAGAAAAAAAAACAGAGACTAAGGGAAGACAAGGAAATCAACAAGAATCAAAGACAAAGGGGAGAGGGAAAGTGCGATTTCGCCAAAGAGGGTCCCGATTGCGAGTGACTCAGACAGCCGTGTTGCGGGCTGCGCGTCGGCCCTCCCAAGACAACAGCGGAGCCTCAATGTGCAACATAATGGGCGGTGTCAAAATATATCACCAGCGTAGACTTTTGATTCGTGTTTTGACAGCAGGGGGGTGGAATGGACCGACATAAACGTCAACGGGTCTGCCGGTGAGGGCGAGGAGTTTCAAAAGACAAAAATGGAAAAGATGAAGGAGACGATAAGCAGGAAGACGCAATAGAAAAGGGAAGCGATGGACTGTGAGGGGGGGGGGGTGAATAAAAGGACTTCCATATTCAGCGAAAGGGATTGAGCTTGAAGCCTCGTCAGTCAGTCGAAGAATGATCACCTTGTAGTCGGCAATAAAGCTCGAAATGGGTCCAATCGGGGGCAGGAGTGAGGAAATGGGACTGCAGAAAGCTAATGTGGAGCTGAAGAGAAAAGACGTTTTCTCTTTGGCTCTCATTTGCATGTACCGGTAAATCATTTCAGACCCCCTCTCCGGCGGACTGTCGAACTGCTGAAGCTGGACATCAAGCAAGAATGAGAAAGAATTTCACCGGCAAAGCTTCAATAATTAGCGTCCTTGATCTCCCCCCAAAAATATTCAAGGTTGTTAAAAGAAAAGGTGATGTAACGCAGTGGTAAAAGGAGCCCGTGGCCAAGCTTTTTGAGGTACGTGTTGCAAACATAAAATTCCAAGTGAATGATTATAGGCGAAGAACAATAAAGTTTATCAGCTTGAACATAAAAAGCCTTGTCATTGAAATTTATTTACAAAATTATACATTGAACGGGAGTTGCAAATCATTGTATGCTATTTTTGTGTGTGTGTGTGTTTAAACAACATCACGTCATTGGAATTGAGTGTTGAAGTGCCATGGGTTATTTTTTTTTTTTGTTATTTTGCTCACCGTTCAACACATTAATAGATGCATGAATTGCCGCAACTGTGCTTCAAAGAATAGCTTTCTTCTTATTTATTTTTTTATTTTTGTCAACCCACATTGCGAGTTCCCCCCTCATGATTATGTAAGGGATGTTTAAGTTTAAACACATGGGATGCACTATGCAGTGTTGCTTTCAAATAAAATAAAAATGAAGGTTTAAAATGAATGGATACACAAATAAACAAATAAATAAATAAATAATAAATAAATAAATAAATAAATAAAATGACATAATTTGAAATTGCAGCTTAAGAGAAGGAGCGATATTTTACAGTCATTCTTTTGTCCTGTGTCCATTTACTGACAAGCATCTCATGAATCTCCCTATCATTTCTTTATTTCCTCTTCCTTTCATAACTTTGCTGATGTATAATTCTTCCGGGTAGAGTGAACGCTGGCGCGAATGGCTGCCGCTGCTCACCCGCACAAAAAAAAATTAAATCCTGTGACTGGAAAGTGTCCTTGAGAGTTTTGAAAGGCACTTAGAAATTAAATGTATTATTAATTATTATTATTATTATTATTATTATTATTATTATTATTATTATTATTATTATTATCATTCGCCTGAAAGAAACGATAAACTAATGCACTTCTTAGACAGTAGGAAGCAGGAAGACGTTCAATTTCCGGATTTATGAGGACGACAAAGGGAGCGTGGATGTAAATAGGGAGGAATTTAAATTCAAGACGACAAACTGAAAAGCCGAAGTCAAAGACTGAGTCCTAACTGCAAACCCGCAGAGAGTCAAATTGCGCCACCTGCTCTCCAGATGACTAAAATCCAGCAAGTTTAACTCCCGGTTATCCTGTGAGTGGTAGATGGTGTCAACATCCTGAGGAAGAAAAACAAGAGAGGATGAAGTACAGCAAAATAAAGCAGCAGAGCATGAACCAAATGACAACACCTGCATTTTAACAGCGCTCGATTCAATCAGGTGACGTTTGAGCTCTTCAGGCGTTGGAGAACGGGTCCAGATTTATGCATTCCGTACATATCGCTTACCCATTGCACTTCCTCTTTGCAGACAATTCCATTGTAGTCACAAAGAGCCGCATATGTCTCAGAAAAACCTCCTAAGAGATGAAAAATCAAAGCCAATAAAGATTTTTAGTTGTGGACAACATATGAACCTTAACTGACTTTGGCTTGTGTTAAAAAAAAGACGAGATACTCGGAATGGTACATTTGATAACTCATGGCCTGAGCAACACATACTGAAGGCGCATGAGATGAATGAGCAAATGGACGACTCACCGCATGTTTTTTGTGGGTCTAGTGATGACTCTGAAATTGGTGAATACTGCTGAATTCCTTCTGTCGTGTCTCCTTCAGCTCGACAAATGGGTGGACTGAAAGATATGAAAAAAACAAAACGTCACATAGTATACTTTTGAACATTTATGTCTTTAAAGAGTTGAAATTAGCCAATGCCAAGGTGTGCAATTTTTACACAACTCCGTTAAGTCTTGACTGCTCTAGAGAAAAATGATGTTATCTAGATTTGTACTTGTCAAATTTCGTTTACTTGAAAGGAAAGTTAAATAGCTCTGCGGATGCGACGCTGTTCTCATGCACGCCACACATGGAAATCACTCTTAAAGGAACATCGGGAGTGGGATGTACCACTTGGGCTCAAAATATTACTGCCGTGCAGACCAAAATAACCACAATCCCTCAATATTTAATAGTTAACATCAGTAAACTGGAAGTGGATTTTTGTAAGTGACTTTTGACAAGACGGACATGTTTTAGACTTCAGAAATATGTCATTGGTATAAAAGTACTTTTTCAATCGGGCGCGCAAGCTAAATGAGTCCCAATGATCGCTGGCTGTCAGAATGTGGCACAACAACAGAAAAATTGGTTATTTGATGCTTACGCGTAAACGGAGTTGTTGAAGACTCGGGATAGGGCGTAGTTGATGTGACTGACCATGTGATCCAACTGGTCCTGGCTTTCCAATCTCAATGAATAAGTCGTCTTGTCTGTATCGATTAGAACCTACACGATGGAGATCAGATCGCATTTGCTTTCATCTTGATTCAGTTTGGCGCAGCAACGGTAAACACGTACGGCACAGGTGTCAAAGTCAAGGCCCGGGGGCCAAATCTGGCCCGCCACATCATTTTATTTGGGATGTTAAAGCAAATTAAACTTGTGAAATTCCATGCTGCTTGTTAAAGTCTGAACCAAAATTTTAAATTATGCAATGTAAATCACAATATGTCATTATTTTTTTTACTTCAAAGTTGAAAATGCGTTTCTCTTTAATTTTATGTGCGCTCTATATGTAATATGTGGAGGTGATTAATCATTCTAATGACTTCCCCTAATTCATAATGGCCCAGAGAGAGAGAAACCGGAACTACAATGTGGCCCGCAGCAAAAAAAGTTTGAGTTTGACACCCTTGACATACGGGAATGCTACCTGATGCTCTTGATAAGTGTTCATTGCACGGATTTCCAAGAAGTTGAACGTGACCTCCACCTGAAACAGAGCCGATTACGGTCACGGTGAATCAACTATTGATCTTTCTTTGTTTCACTGCCGCTATATCCTTAACACTTCCATTTTGATCCGAAATAAAGCATTAGCATCAGTGCTATTTCATTGTAATTGCTATCCTCTGTGTCTCAAACAACCATTACGATATTTGTGAGGGAGTGAAGTATCAAGGTTGGAAAGTGATAGCCATTGATAGCCATAAAATTCAAGTAAGAGAGGAGTCACGTTTACCTTTGTAGGCACTTTGACAGCCAACAGATACAGTCTCCACGTTGCCAGGACCTGAGGGAAAAACACATTAATTTACCGTCACAAAAATGCAAATCACAGCATAAAAGACACATCTCGTATTCAGAGCAACACATGGCAGTTTTTTTTTCTTTCCAAATGACCTGTAAATCGTGCTTAGCACTTTGACATTCGCTAATTCGGATCGTGTCTGCGTAGTATGTAAAATATGGCAATATCTATTGCAGCAAACTGGGAAATATAATGGGGGGGTGCATTTGTGAGACAAAAAAAAGCGGCAAATGGAGGACAAAATAGACAATGACAAGATAGGAATGATACAAAATGGTGTTTTGCGAATGAAAAATGTGTATTCTCCCTCTAAACCAAGAGCATTGGCACAGCAAAATTATGATGAAGCGAATTTGATTAAAGACACTGCCCCGCAAACCATATGTATTGATTACTTTTCACCACCAAGCACGTTGTGTTTAATCATTACCATTGACATGTACTTTGTACAACTAGACAATTACAGTTGAGTTGTACTGCATTCGGGACCGATGAAAGATCAACTTATGAACTAAAAATGAATAAATAAATTCTTTTTTTTAATCACATCTTTCATAAATATGCAATAATAACAACAAGAACATAAACAACAACATGAATAATAATCATCGATATATTGACAACCGGAGTCCAATATAAAAGCGCTATAAGAAAGGATAAAAAATGAGATCGTTGGTGTAAAAACACAGAACAGGTCATATCATAGCATGGCCTTACATGGCTTAATCTGGAATGTAACCAATTTAAAAGATGAAACCAAACCAATATGGGCATCGTTCACCATGCCACAAAATAATAACCCTAAACACATGCGCGAACAAATATAAAAGGAGCTCATCTGGCTCAAGAAGAGCAAGTTTTTAAAAATCAGCAACTGCCAAATGCAAGATGAAACGGAGTACATGAGTATCTTTACTTACAAAACGTATTGGTTCTGGAAGACTTTTCCAAACTTGAAAAATTTGTAAGAAGAGAGACATTTTCCCTGTGAATGCCGTAATTTATTCCAAGGTCCTCACTAAAATTTAGAATTCTCTCTAAGACAATGGGATGGCAGGATGATGAAAAGGAGTACAGTGGTACCTCTACACACGAAATGAATTGGTTCTGGAAGACATTCCAGAACTAGAAAAGTTTGTAAGTCGAGATGCATTTTCCATGTAAATGCCCTAAATCTGTTCCATGCTCCTCGTTTCTGAGCCAATGCGATGCTAGGATGACGAAAAAGAATACAGTGGTATCTCTATACAGTGATACCTTGGCTTACGAACTTTCCCAGACAGTGTGTAAGGTGAAAAGTGTGTATCCCAAAAAAATAATTTCCCATAGGAAACCAATAAATGAGACTAATACGTTCCCAGGTCCCCATAAAACATAATTTTCTACTTTCTAATTTTCTAAGCCTTAAAACTACACAAGGTATACCTTATTTTATGTATAATAAATGTGCTATGGTATTATAATTAAAGAAATAAACTGTACTGCATAATCACGTCGTTTTATTTACCTTTGTGATGGTCGTTGATGGCTTGATGGAATGGATAGCTTTTTGCATAAAGTGTCTCAAGGAGCTCTGGGTTGTACATCTTGGAAGTTGTGATATTGCAACAGCAACAGATGCAAGCAGACACACGAGAAACATCATTAATAGCTGGTTCCCTTGCTTGTCTTTTCATTTCAAATTGAACTGATGGCTCGTGCTGGTTATTTGTGGAGCCTGATTGATGGAAATTTTAACTTTGCAGTCTACACTCTGCTTTTGAACTATCAAAGTTGAAACAAGACCAAATTTCACTGTTTTCTATCCATTTTGTCACTGTCTCGCTGTCGTCTGCCTGTCTCTTTAATGTTTAAACCACCTCCCTGCTGCGTTCTTGACCAATCACGTGGCTTTAACCGAAGACCGGAGGTGGGGAATAGAGGACAAAAAAATGGCGGCAGCCATTTTCTTTTTGGATTGGATTGGATTGGATTTGCCTTTATTAGTCTCTCGTAATGGAGATATTTACATTTGACAGCAGCAAAGTGATGAAAGGAATGAAAGTAGAAAAACAAAATACATGAGCTGCTGGAAAGGGAGCAACTCTCGGGGCACCGTCTTGAAGTCAAAAGAACAAAAAAAAACTAAATAACAAATAATATGACAGCATAGAGACAAATGACAAAATGGAGAATGCCGTCACTCTCTCTCTCTCTGTCTGTAACCCCCTCCCCCTCACTGCTGCGTTCTTGACCAATCACGTGGCTTTAACTGACGACTGGTGGCGAGGAATAGAGGAACAAAACAAGCCAGCTGCCATTTTCTTTTAGGACAACGGGCTTTTTCGCGAACGACACATCACTCATTGTGGCAGCTCCGTGTATATACCGAAAAATAGTTCGTATGCCAAGGTAAAATTTTCATACATTTAACATTCGTAAAACGAAAAGTTTGTAAGCTAAGCCAAGGGGTTCGTAAACCGAGGTATCACTGTATATGAAATGAATTGGTTCTGTAAGACATTTCTAAAATAGAAAAGTTCGTAAGGAGAGACACATTTTCCATGTAAATTCCCTAATTTGTTCCAAGATTCTCATCAAAATTTTGAACTCGCTCTGAGCCAATGGGATGCCAGGTTTATGAAATGGAGTACAGTTGTCCCTCTAAATACGAAATTACTTGGTTCTGGAAGGCAATTTGGAACTAGAAAAGTTTGTAAATCGCGACGTCTTTTCCATGTAAATCCCCTAAATTGTTCCTAGTTCCTCTCCAAAACTTTGATACTTCCCATTGGCTCTCTGAGCCAATGGGATTCCAGGATGAGGCTTGGTATTAGCCAATGGGGGATCAGATAGAAGTATGTTCCGTTCTGAGCCGCATCACAGCCTATGTCATTCCGCAGATTTCTTTCTTCCTCTCAGTGTTAATTTGTTTACTGACGCCACCCTTCTCCCTAATCCTAATCCCATCCATCTCCAAATGCGTGACAGTGTTCTGTCTGCATCTCATGCAGAACCTACTATCCTCCGGTCTCGCTTTCACTCAACTCCCTCCCTCTCCTTCCGAGCTCCGCTATTTCTATTCTTTTTCTGCTCTGTCGCTTTCAATTCCTCAAGGCCTTCCCTGGCTGAATGGTTAATGGCGCCCTGCTGAGGGGCGCTAAGGAGAAGAAAGAAAACGAAACGTACAAAGCGAGCGAGTAAAACGCGGTGGGAGAAAGAGATTTCCATCCCGATAATAGAGTCCTCTTCGTCTCTTCCACTTCTACTACTGAGGACACCAGAAGCCGACCTCTTTTTCATCCATGTACATCCAAAGGAAGCTCAAGTAACGAGTGGACATTAGAAAGAGATACAAAGTGTCCCTTCTATGACAACAGTGCACCATTGACCCTTTGCAGGAAACTGCTGGTCCAAACTAGCACCAGTTTAAAAGCAGGACGAAGCATATGCCTTGAAACAAGAACGGAAGACCGACAGGTCATCGACTTCCTTCAAACCAATCTGTCAGTTCTTATCATATGAATAATTCCGGCCTTCAGATATCTTGGATTTGATCTGCTGTATGATGAACAAGAACATAAGGCAGGGATATACGTTTAAATTCGGTTTAAGGTTTCTTTTTCCATTTTTTTTTTAGGTGAAGAGAAATCTCTTATTTTGATTATTTCGGATTCAGATTATTTCATTGGTACTTTTAATACTTCTTGGTGAGGTGCTGTATATGGTTAAAACCAGCTGTTGACGTACAAGTCGATCATTTATGTGGCTAAGCAACGGAGCGGAATGCTGCGCTGTACAATTTGTTCATAACCAAGGTCGCGGTGGCAAATAGCTTTCCCAGGCTTTGTCGTGAACAAAAGACGGTCACTATTTTGAAGGAAAAATCCGGTTGTTGTAATGTTGTTTACTTATTGTAAGCAAAATCGTCAAATTACGTCAAAAAACGCACAACATGAAATCGGTTCGACGAGTTTCAGTTGTGCGAAAATAAATTTATTTTTTAAAAAATTATTTGACTGGGTAAGGCCAAGGCGATTGTCACTGAAGGTGGCGAGAGATAACTGTCGCGCCCTTGCGAGATTGCCCCAGTTGAAAGAAGTGGACATCCCCAAAGTAAAACAGCAAGGCAGCGTTAGAGTGTGAGTACAAGCTGTAAACGAAAATAATGGTTCCCTTCGTGTGAGTGTTGCAGTCATTTGAGGACAGGGGTTGGGGTGCGGGGGTGCCAATATTCACCACGAGCCGTCAGCATTGACTTCTTGAACAAAGTACTTCAAAGGCTCAGCCACGTACAATGCGGCTAAGCCTCTGGCGCGACGAGCTGCGGATCAGAGCCACGTTTGGTCACCGGTGGTGGGATCTGTAGCTCCACCAAAGGGGCAATTCTAACATACATTTTGTCGACAAAGAGCGACAAAGGGAGAAAATGGACATTGCCACTTGCTTAGGTGAAGCATGCTAGCTCGGCGATAGACGCGCACCAGATAACTGGGCTAGCTAGCCCTTAGCTATTACGCTCTGCTTTGTCACTGGCAAACGCACAGGCATTCATCCATCGGTGAAGAACAGCTCGCCAGACTTTTTGTCTGTCTCTCTGTCCCAATGTGGACTATGAAAATGGAGACGCCCCAGGTCCCGCGTTCAAAGTGGATTTTAGAGTGGTTAGAAGAGCGAAAAATGAAAGTGAATGAGAGGACGGAAAGATGGAAGGTCACAATTTGCCTCCTATTCCTCAAATAGCTACCCGGTGCTTCAAACAGCGGGATAATAATAATAATAATAATAATAATAATAATAATAATAATAATAATAATACATTTAAAGGACCAGCCTGGTCTCAAGCAAATATATTAGGGCTCAACCTCCGCTGAAAAATAGCTCAACCAGTGGCGAGGGGGGTTTCTTTATGACCCAGAACAAAGTAACAAGTCTGCAACAAGATGACAAATGCCTTTGACATTGTGGAGGCCGGAACATTGCAGGTCCGTGTCCAGTAATTCACAAACTATATTTGGGATATTGTGTCAAGTCAGCACAATTTAAAATTGTGCAATGACATGCAGATAACGAGATTGTAACGAGGTTGTTTCAATTTACACTTGATAAGTGGGAGCGCCCTCCCTGGAGGGACCCGACAATATGTACAAAGGTGATGAAAAGATCAATCTTCCATGACAAGTTCCCTTGAACAAAAATTGCAATAAATATAGCAAAAAAAAGTATTGCCAGAGCAAGTTCAGTGAATGGGTGAGTTGCAACAATCAAGGCAAAAGTGCGACAGACGCAGGAACGAGTGTGTATGAGGGGGCTAAGAGAGGCAAGAAGGACAGAGAAGGAAGTGAGGAGGAGAATATCCAAGTGAGGAAACTAGAAGAAAGGAAATTAAATTGTCTGAAAGGAGAGAAAATGGAATAGTTGGTGTGTATTGGTCGCACCGCAGGGCAATGCTTATTTGTCTCCTCGTGGAAGGGAGATCGGGGTGGGGTGGGGGATTAGAATGTCAGCAGTCGCACTTCATAGACTCGCCGCCACGGGCTACCAACATACGCTATGTTCATCAAGTACGAAAGCCCGAGTTCTAATTACAGAACGCTGGATTGATATCACGCACTGTCAGATGGTCAACTCGATTTCACACGGCATGGCGCGCAAAGAGGAAGTGGTCATACACACCGTGACACCAACATTACACCGTAATACGGAGCGTTGACAGAATGCCGCAAACATGACAACGTATCATTATGCCGCGAGTGGCTCTAATTTTATTAGCAAGTACACAGACATACAGTACACACACGCGTAAGGTCAGAGCATTGTCATCAAATGGTGAGTATAGTTTTGCTTTTTTGATTGTTGCTGTGTTGATGACCATTTTGTTTTTGGGAGCCTTTTACTGAGCGAGTTGTTTGTTCTGTAGCCACAAGGGGACATAAATCTTCTTGTGCCGGTTCCAAGCCTGGATAAATACAGAGGGTTGTGTCAGGAAGGGCATCCGACGTAAAAGCCTGGCCAAAACAAACACGCGAATTAAACCTCTGAAGATGGAAGACACTGATTCGCTGTGGCCACCCCTTGAAGGGAAAAGCCGAAAGGAAAAGAAGATCTATATATATATAGATCTATATATATATATATATATATATATATATATATATATATAGGCGGCCCGGTAGCCGAGTGGTTAGCACACCGGCTTCACAGTGCAGAGGTCGCCGGTTCGCGTCCCGGTCCGGCCTCCCCGTGTGGAGTTTGCATGTTCTCCCCGGACCCGCGTGGGTTTTCTCCGGGTCCTCCGGTTTCCTTCCACACTCCAAAAACATGCATGGCAGGCAGATTGACCACTCCAAATTGTCCCTCGGTGTGAGTGTGAGAGTGACTGTTGTATGTCTTTGTGGGCCCTGCGATTGGCTGGCAACCAATTCAGGGTGTCCCCCGCCTCGTGCCCGAAGACAGCTGAGATAGGCTCCAGTAACCCCCGCGACCCTAATGAGGAATAAGCGGTACGGAAAATGAGATGATATATTTATTTATTTTTTCACAGGTTGACAACTTGAGCAAAAACTTGTTCTTTCACCATCAAGGTGCCAACTTGCTTACAAATTCAGAAGTGTTCTTTATTTTTTTAGTTTTTTGCTCAGCAGTCTTTTTTTTGTCTTTTTTTTCATACCACCCACGCCTCAAAAAAATAAATAAAAAAGTTCCAAAATCAGGTCGAATGCTTGCCTTGCTTGACGTGTAGCTTTTCTTTCTCAAAAGATTTTGCTTTCCTATGATTTTAGTCAACGCTACTCTCTTCGTCGTACTTTTGGAGCTATAGTCTGTCCGTCGGTGGACATTTTAGTTCTTTTCGTGACATTTTGAAAGGCTGTCTCGAATGTAGGCTAGATTTGTGCAAAATGTCTCGTTAAGTTAACAAGTATTGTTTTACACAAAGCTCTTTTATTTACACCAAAAACTGAGGGAATAAAAAACAAAACCATCCGAAATTAAGCGTATGCCAAACGGCTGCCACAAAACACAACGGTATTGCGCTAAACGTTTAGTCACCAAGTGGAGTCACGATTATAGCATTAATCTGATCATATGGAAATTCCATTGTATTGATATGCAATTTTACATCGACAAGCACATTTTCAAATTTGACTTTGCAGGACCACAAACAGTCTTTGAATTCAACACGCCAAACTTAACCTCCAACCAGATCAATGCTGGAGTCTCACGAGAGAAACTTCGTTGGAAGCATAGAGCGTAAAAAAAAAATCTCTCATGCACTCGAGTGTGTTCAGCAGCATCAAACAAGGAAAGTCTCTCGCACTAATGGGCCCATTATTAGTTAGGAGCAATGGAGACGCACCGGGTAAAACCAAGCGACCGATCGTGACAAATAAGTGGTGGAAGGGCCAAATCAACAAGAACTGGGGCATCGCTACGTAGCAGAAATGCCATCGCTGCTCGCTCTTCAGCCGTTATCGGCTCTTTTTTCATCTTTGAGTTGCACACATTGCAACATCTCGCCTTCTCCCCCTCTGCCTTTGAAGAAATACTTTGTTTTTCAAATTGACTTTCATCTTTAAATAGAGTGTGCTAATAATAAGGGTGCCGATGTAGGAAGGTTTTGGGCCACTGAACCAACTGTGTCTGTGGGAGGGTGTGCGTGTGTGTGTGTGTGTGTGTGTGTGTGTGTGTGTGTGTGTGTGTGTGTGTGTGTGTGTGTGTGTGTGTGTGTGTGTGTGTGTGTGTGTGTGTGTGTGTGTGTGTGTGCGTGCGTGTGGTTGTGTGTGTGTGTGTGTGCGTGTGTGCGTGTGTGTGTGTGTGTGTGTGTGTGTGTGGGTGGGTGGGTGGTTGTGTGTGCATGTGTCTACATAGCTCAAACAGATTGCCCTGGGTGTCTCTTGGTTGTGATGCTACACTCGTCTGGAAGAGTCGGGAGGCGTGCGGGGGTTGGGGGGTGATGTACATGTGTATCATCGTGATGGCTGGTACACTCAACATACATAGACAGCTTGGATCCCATCGATCTCCACGGGCGGAACCAGGGGCAGACAATAAAATCAGAGGACAACAGGACATTATAGCAAGTCAGAATAAACAAAGGATGTGCTACATTTGTCCACCAATTCCAATCCAACACAGAAAAGATGAGTCATCTTTTTTCTTGCAAGCCTTGAAGGCTAAAAGGATATCCATTTTATTTCGCTAATTTCAGTTGTAAAAAAGTTGAGATTTTGTCTAGAATTAATTTGGTGACTTTAACTCATTCACTGCCAGACGTGCAAAAATGTGTTAAAGTCAAAGTCAGCTTTATTGTCAAATATGCTAATATGCATGACATACAGCACAGATGAAATTAATGTCCTCTCGGACCCAGCCTGCAAGGCACTTATAACGTGGCTAAAAAAGACATACAATTGACAACAGACAATACATGTAATTTCTGAATGTAACTCCAGTGCCATTTTTTTGTCATTTTTACTCAAATTCCAGGACCCATAGAATATTGAGTTTTAGGACTACACATAAATATTCAATGTCGTGAAAGAAACCTGACACTCTCTTCTTTCATCTGCAAAAAAAAGAGTTAATTCCTAAGTTATAAGGGTCTGGAGATTTATGTGGTGTAAGTGGGGGTGGATGTACAAAAGGCAAATGCTGTCCCATCGTGGAAGGAAAAAAATATTGCCAGAGGTCTGACCAACAATTTATCGGCACCCCCCCTGCAAGAAAAAACAAAACCCGAACAAATTCGGGAATGGCGCTCCACGTCATATTTTCAATTCCCGAATAAATTTGGGAATGGCAGTGAATGAGTTAACATTATATCTCTCTTTTTTTTAATTTTATGTATCATTATTTTATTACTCATTATTTTTCATGCACATTTAATATATTCCAAAGCACATCTTCGTGTCCACTGAAAATAACATCACATGAGCCTGAACCGAATGAGGTGTTTACGAAAAACAATCGAGTTCTCAAATGCGTTTGGGAGGAAGCATTATTTCTTACTGCCGATAATTGCCAAATAAGTTTTGTATCCTTTGAAATCCTTTTTCAAACATTTGTGTTCAAAACAATGAGAGCTTTCTAATCTCCACGTCAGGCGTTCACTATCACACCTTTGAAATGGATTCATTTTCTTCCCCGATTAATACAACAATACAATAATGAATGTTTTAATAGCATGCATCCACAGCAGTACGCAAGACTCACTATATATACAGTAAAGTCTCGTTATATCGATATTCTCGGGAGTCTGAAAGAATATCGATATAACCGGACTATCGATATATCCGACCCTGCGCGTATGTAATTTTCTCCTTGCGTTCATAGAAATAGTATCGTAATAAGCGGTACTATCGATATAACCAATATCGATATAACGAGACTTTACTGTATATATATATATATATATATATATATATATATATATATATATATATATATATATATATATATATATATATATATATATATCAAAAGAGGGACCCCATACTTTTTAAAAGGCCGGATTAAATATAGAGGGAAGGGCACAAGGGAGATGCAGAGAGTGAGAGGCAACTGCCATTTCAGGGGGGAGTGGGGCCACAACAAGGAGGAGCTGGGAGGGCGATGATGAGGAGGAGAATGATTAAAATGACATGGAAAGAGGGAAGTAGAGACGAAACAAAGAGAGGACATGACAGAAATAGTGGGGGCATGGGAGGGGGCGTAATGGTGTCGAAAGGAGGATGTTGGAGAAACAAAAGATGTGCAAAAAAAAAATCAAGGGTTTACTGCATAGGTTATATTTCAGCTTCTTTAGACTCCTTCATGGGGTAAAAGTGGGGGGGCCTGTCCATGTAACCACATTTATGTGGCCCGGTCGCTAAGGCGGCTGAGACAGTAATACAGTAAAGTCTCGTTATATCGATATTCAAGGGAGTCCGAAAAAATATCGATATAACCGGGACTATCGATATATCCGATATCGATATAACGAGACTTTACTGTACTTTGTCAACACAGAAGTGCACTTTGTTCCGCATCACAGCCCCTTTGGACCGTACTCCCATACAACAAGAAGGATTCAGATTGATAGATAGATCGATAAATAAACAATATTTTTCTATGTATAAGGCGCACCGGAGTATAAGGCGCACACCAAATGAATGGTGTATTTTCAAACTTTTTCCTTTTACCTCCACACCTTCAATAAATGAAAAAGGTTTTCCAAATATAATACAGTAAAGTCTCGTTATATCGATATCGGATATATCGATAGTCCCGGTTATATCGATACTATTTCTATGCACGCACTGAGAAAATTACATGCAAACAGGGTCGGATATATCGATAGTCCCGGTTATATCGATATTTTTTCGGACTCCCTTGAATATCGATATAACGAGACTTTACTGTATATAAATATATAAAAGTTTTCCAAATATAAAGCACACCACATTATAAGGCGCTACAGTAGGGGAAATGGAGTCGGTGACTGCTGACAGTAGTTATGAGAGCTGTTATGGCTCAACAGTACTTTACATAAAAGGCACCCCTGCATATAAGGTGCAGGGGAATCTTTTCAACAAAATCAAGGCTTTTAGGTGCGCCTTATACCAGTGTCTGAAATAACGTCTGTTTAATTCCAGCTATCTTAATCATGTGTTTTGATTCATTGTAATCATGCATATCAAAATGTAATTTAAATTTAACTTGAATAAAGGTAACATCCGAGTTATGACCGGGTTCCGTTCCAACAAAACGGTCGTAAGTCAAACGGTCGTAAATCAAAAAACATTCAAAATGGCCAACGATGTCAATCTGTTGCTTTTAAAGAATATTTTCTATTGAATAACAGCTTAGCAAACCAAAATAACCAAACTGCTTACAGTTCAGTTATAAATCTTATAACTTTTAGTGTCATCGTTGTCATTTTATATTTCGTATTATCGATTTTTATTACTGTGCTCTGCTGACCCAAATACGCACGGCTTCCCGCGCATACGCGCTGTTTAAAAATCACTCTCTCTGCTAACGGAGAAGCCAGGAAAGGTCACCCAACACACACGCTCGGACTTCGGTGGAAAGGAAAAAAGTCTCAAAGAGGCGGTGGCGGCGCGGGCCGACGCGGCGTTCTTGTCGCGCCTGAGCGCCGACGGCCAACCCTGGTCGGCATCGGGGGAGCCCTCGACCCGAGCGCTGACGCCCATCCATTGTGACAGATAGCGCAACACCAACACGTGCTGGATGGCCAAAGTTGTCATACGCCTTTGTGAAGAAACAGCTATTATGTATCCTCATTTTGTGAAATGCTGTAATATTCTCTGTTAAGCTATATAATGCATGCTGAATGTTGAGCGGCAACGCAGCCACAACAGTACATATGGTCCTTTGACAGCGATTAAAAAAATAGTTCTTCTACAATGCGGTTGTTCTCTGTGCTCCGGTAAATTTACATCCTACTAGTTCATCTAAACAAGAAGGGCCATCTCGAGTCTTTATTCTACCAACTACATTGCAAACACGCTGTAGATCTCAACGGTATTGCTGGGCTGCAACCGTAGCGGTCCAAGCCATATTATTAAAAAAAATAAATAAATAAGAAGGAGGGTCTGGCGGTCGTAAGTACATGTGATCGGAACTCACACCGGTCGTAAATCGGATGTTACCTGTAGTCACTAAACTTCACTTTTTTAAACACGAACATTTTTGTAACAGTTGAACAGAAGTAATTGTTCTTTTGTTGATTGCCTCCATTTTAGACATTTTTACATTTAGACAATCGCCATTTTAGAAAACGAATTTGCCGTTCCTAATTGAACCTCTAGGCGGCAGCCCTTAGCACATGCAGGTAACAGCTCGACTGCCCAATGTGTTATTTCTATATGCGGGCCAGACATTATTGATTTTATGTCGGAGGCTACGGGCCGAATGAAAATTGACCACGGGTCGCATTTGGCCCCCGGGCCGGACTTTGGACATATCTGCTGTCTCGTATACAATGTCAGGCTCACACATGCAACCAGAAAACTCTTGCCTGTGGCATTAAGGCCACCCTGCCACATCTAATAAACTCTGCGGTTCGATTCAGTAGGCCATGACACGGTGTCCACTTTGCTTTGCTTGGGCAGCATCTGCCTTAAGCCCCGATTTTCAACGCGTCCGTTTAGTCTGACGGGTTGCCTAATCTGTGACTTCTTATGGGTCTTTCAATTTGTCTCAATTAAACTGGATTGTATCGGGCATGGCTTCGGTCAAGTTTGTTTTATCTCAGAGTCAAAATTCCAAATCAAGATCAATACCTCATTTGACACGAATGCAGAAAAATAAAGGCGTAAAAGGGGAGGGACTTTTTATTGGTGTCTCTTACCAGAATCCTGTCTTCCGATTTGCCACTTTTGGTGTCCAGTTTTGTAGCTCTCACAAATGTAATGACCTGTTTGTCCAGCAGCTTCCTGATGCTCTCTGGTAGGTAGGAGGAAGAAAAAAAACAGATTCATGAAATCTGTTGAATACTGACCACAATCATGCTATTTTTTTTTTGACATATAGTACATCCAGAGTAAACATATTGTAAGCGACAGCGGTGCCCTATGTACAGATGGCTGCATAAGGACAACTGCCTGCCACCGCAGTAACTCGGGCACCGACGTCCGAAATGATCAGGGTTGCAAAGACTGTGCTACTAGGATTAGCATCGCGTACTGGTAACACACAAAGAACCTCTAAAACAAGGACTGGTACTGTATCTGGGCTATTTTTAGCCTTGGAGCTAAATAGAAACAAGCTGGCTCACTCCAATGAAACCCAGAAAGACGGAGCGCTGCAATCTTGACAAACTAGAATGGCCATGTCGAGATCTATGTCTTCCACCTACTCGCTGCATCTAGGATATCCTTCGATGATGCAATGCAAGTCATCTTCTCCATCCAGGAGGGCTTTTAGTGCAATCCGGTTGTGTGCAGATGATTTTCTACCCCCTCTCTATAAATAGACTCATAACTCATTTTCTGCAACAAACACTAAGTTTGCTCCCACGCTTGAGGTCAACCAAAGACAAAGCGTTATCGAGACTAAGCTCGGGTAAGACCCGGACGTTTAAACCTATTAATGCACTATGCACTTGACGCCGGGGTCATCGCGGACCCCATCGGTTGGTATCTGGCAGCTCTGTTCATGACTTAACACGCCGTGGCCAGACAGAAGGGGCTTGACGGGGATGAGCTGGTTAACAGAAAGATTAAGGTAAACAACCTCGTCAGGTTAATTAGCTAAGAGAGGCGTGCCTGATCGACACACCAACAACAGCAACTTCAGGTAGAAGGTGAAGAGAGATCAAGTCTTCCCAAATGCCTGTGCCACACATCCAAAACAGCACTCATGGCCCCTTCCATCCACAGAATCAATCTTAAAGTGAATGAATCGATGACATTACAACCTTTCCAATTACCCGTCACGATTTTTCATTCCAGGGACATTTATTACGTTTGCCTGAGGTCGGAACTCTGAATGAGGGAAGAGAAGACGCAAAGCGACCAAACTAATTCGCGTGTCACCCCTCCAAAACAAAAACCACTGCCGAGCGGCATTTTGCTTTGGATATTAAACGTTAAAAGTCGTTTGGAACTCACCTGTCAATTCCCTGCTGACACTTGCAAATCCCGGCGCTGTGGTCTCTTTGGAGGCCATGGCGCGCACCACCTAGCTTGTTCTTCCGCCAGTCCCCAAATGTCCCAAATGTCCTCAAACGGGTTTCCTGACGGCCACTTTACACCACCGCGAGCTGAGAACCGGACCGAAGTGATGCTGTGACGCGCCGTTCGCAGTCGCGCTGGTGAGCGAGCTTACAACACTTCTGAGAGAGGGAGGAAGAAACAGAGAGAGAATGACAGAGAGAGAGAGAGAGAGAGAGAGAGAGAGAGAGAGAGAGAGAGAGAGAGAGAGAGAGAGAGAGAGAGAGAGAGAGAGAGAGAGAGAGAGAGAGAGAGAGAGAGTGGCAGAGAGGGGAGAAGGAGAGAGTTAGAGAGAGGGGGAAGGGAAGGAGACACAGAGAAAGTGAGAGAGCAAGCGAGAGAGAGAGAGACAGAGAGACAGAGACAGAGAGAGAGAGCGAGAGAGAGAGAGAGAGAGAGAGAGAGGTGAGAGAGAGAGAGAGAGAGAGAGAGAGAGAGAGAGAGAGAGAGAGAGAGAGAGAGAGAGAGAGAGAGAGAGAGAGAGAAAGTGTGAGAGAAATGGGGGAGAGAGGAGAGAGCGGAGAGAAGGAAACAGAGAGCGAGGGAGAGTGAGAGAGTGAACGAGCAAGAGAGCAAGAGAGAGAGAAGAGGAGAGAGCAAGAGAGAGAGAAAGGGGGAGAAAAGAGGGGAGAGAGAAGGTGAGAGACGAGGAGAGACCGAGACACAGAGAGAGAGAGAGAGAGAGAGAGAGAGAGAGAGAGAGAGAGAGAGAGAGAGAGAGAGAGAGAGAGAGGGAAGGGGAATGAGAGAGACAGAGTGAGATAGTGAGAGTGACAGAGTGAGCGAGAGAGAGAGAGAGAGAGGTGTTAAAGGTGTGCTAATTCAAAACGAATTACTGTATTCATCAGATGCTTTCAAATTCCTCGTTATATGCACATATAAACACGAATTTAAACGCTATTTTGAAAAAGATGTGCCCTCTGAATCTGTCTTTTCGTCATTTCATTCATGTCTAAACATAATTTGAATTTTAAAAAACAGTGCAGTGAGGCCAATTTGAGACAGGATGAGTAATTTCATTTCATTTTGACACCTAAACCACGATTTGTCATTTGTTGTGAACTGTTCATAAATGAAGAGCAAAATTTATATAATCCATAATTTCTTTCAACACTTTACTACTTTAAATTTGAAGTACCCCAAATGACAATGCCCCACGATGGTTTCATTCGATAGGAAACATACTCTTGAAAATGGAGACAAAAAGGCTGCCTGTGTGCCCTTCGGGTGGAGGCCCCGCTGTGTCATGGTATCATTTTCCCAGAGCAGAACAACTGCGCAGCGTGTGCTGAAGCTTGCATGGATGATTCAAATGATGTGTTTGTCACCTTTGTGGCTCACAAATAATCTACACAGAAGGAAAACAACACAATGGGAGTTGGAGTTATTTCTCAGGCATGACAAAGTAAGAAGGTGCCAAGAAGGCCAGAATGAGAAATTTGTATTCTGGGTTTCAGCGGGTTAAAACTTGAGTGATGTTCACAGATGCACTTGAAAGGATGACGCATTACTTATTCATCAGTGCAGCAATTCACAGATGGGAACTGCGTAACTCAGTAGGCCCTCGATTAGATATCTGCCTCTGCGCTTTATGTGAATGAACATGTTTATGTACAGTCATGCCAGAGACGACTGTTATTATTTATGGACGTAATTTGTTTGGAGTACAAAAAGGTCCTAAAAGACAGGAATGTGCAGGTGATTCTCGTTGGGTAGAAAATTGTCTGAAAAAGACTTGCCTGTTTTGATGATAGCCTTCGTAGTATCAAGGCTGATATACAGTGGGGCCTCGGTTTATGAACACCTTGCCTTACGAAATTTTCGGTTTATGAACGTTAAATTTATGAAAATTAAACCTTGGATTACAGTTGAGGAGAAGAAGATCATTGTTTGTCTGATTTAGCGGCCCGGTACCGATATGCTAAGTCCACCATTGCTACCATCCTTCGCAACAAAGTTTTATACAAATGCTTTATTTACTCGATGCTTTCACGTGACGAATGACACTGAATCGATGAAAAGGTTTCTTCAGCCGTCATCTGTACTATTTTTTGAAGGTGTCGGACGTTTCGCTTCTTATCCAAGATGCTTCTTCAGCGAACTAAAGTCTTACTGGTAGTATTTAGTTTAGTTCGCTGAAGAAGCATCTTGGATAAGAAGCGAAACGTCATACACCTTCAATAAATAGTAGAGATGACGGCTGAAGAAACCTTTTCATCGATGGACCACTCCTGTATGACAGAGCTTACACAGATGTAATGACACTGAACTTGTCACGTGCGAGTTGACAGCTGCCGACCTTCGCCAGCTGCTGTCAATCCCCTAATCACCAACACTGGGACATTTAAACGAGTCGCTGTCACCAGTGCCGGATGATTAAGACACCTTGCGCCTCGCCAGTTTTGCTTCGCCCGAGGTGATTGTTAGCCGCGATCGCGTAAATTTGTTGCTTTCCGGGATCGTGGGCGTTTGCACCCCCGTCTGCCATTTTATTTTGCCTAGCTTGATAGGCTGGACGGATTGCCCCCGCACGCCTACTCGCTGTACCCCGTTTTGGCTTCTTTTGTCGCGTTATTCCGGGTCCGTGGAATCATCGGACCCGCAACTTTTGTAGGAATAAAATCTCTGCGAGCACCTACGGGACTTGAAGTGGATGCAGATGACATCGAGGAGCTTGTTGCTGACCAGATTGAGGTCCTCAACACAGAAGACAGGCAGGAGCAAGCCATTCAGGAGTTATCATCTGAGGGCGAGGTGGAGGAGATGGCTGCAGCATCAAGTGAGAACATCAAGGCAATGTTGGCTGAGTGGAATGATGTGCAGGCTTTTACTGAACAGTTCCATACAGAAAAGACTGTGGCTATGAGAATCATCAACATGATGAATGATAATGTGATGCCTCAGTTTCGTAAGACCTTACAAGTCAGAAAGCAACAGGTGTCAATTAAGAGCCATCAACAACCATCACAAATGTCAATAAAGTGACTTTATTATATAGTGCAGTGTATTTCCTTCATGACAATACAAGAGCACATTTATTATACATAGAATAAGGCATATTGTGTGTAGTTTTAAGACTTATTTAGTTGAAAATTATATTTTATGGAGACCGGGGAACGGATTATTCTCATTTTAATGGTTTCCTATGGGAAATTAATTTTGGGGATACACACCTTTCGCCTTACACACTCTGTCTGTGAACCAATTAAGTTCGTAAGCCAAGGCCCCACAGTATACTGCCCTCTTTTGAGTAAACGAAGCAAAAGTGGACGTCCAATACCCCCCTCCCCGCCCCCGGTTTCTTCTAAAAGAGCGTATCGTTAACTTCATGTCAATTACGTGAGTGTAACCTCTCAGTCGTACAGGAGTGGTCCATCGATGAAAAGGTTTCTTCAGCGGTCATCTCTCGTCATAATGTGAATTAATTGAACAATTTGTTATGAGAAGAAAAAGTTATTTTAAGACACGAAAGTGCGGATGATTGTCGCAGACTAGAAAATTGTCTTAAAAGACTTGACTGTGTTGTCGTAGAATAAAGGCTAATATGTACTGCCCTCTTCTGGGTAAACCAAGCAAAAGTTGACCTCGAATACCCCCCCCCCCCCCCCGCCCCCCGACGTTTCTTCCAAAACAGCATGTCGTTAAGACAGTGATGAATTATATGAGCAATTTGTTGAGAGGGGAAAAAGTTTCTTACAAGCCACGAATGTGCAGAGGCTTCTCGTCTCATAGAGTATAAAATTGTCTGAAAAATACTTAACTGTGGTGATGATACTCGTCGTAGTTTCAAGGCTGATAAATACTGCCATCTTCTGGGTTAACGAAGCAAAAGTGGACCTCCAACACCCCTCCTGACAGCTTCTTCCAAAACAGCGTGTCGTTAAGATTGTGATTAATTAATTGAATAATTTGTTTAGCGTAGAAAGGGGTCTTAAAAGACACGAATGTGCGAATGACTCTCGCAGACTAGAATCTTCTTTTCCTTTCGGCTTTTCCCCTCAGGGGTCGCCCCAGCGTCCTCTTCCCTCACACCAGCTACCTTCATGTCCTCTTTGACCACATCCATATACCTCCTCTTCGGTCTCGCAGACTAGAATATGGTCTTAAATCTGCTTGACTGTGTTGATACTCGTCGTTATATCAAACCTGGTATGTTCTGTCCTCTTCTGGGTAAACGAAGCAAAAGTGGACCTCCGATAACCCACGGGTTCTTCCAAATCAGCATAGCGTTAAGATATTGATGAATTTCTTGAGCAATTTGTTTAGAGCAGAAAAAGGTCTTACAAGCCACGAATGTGCAGAGGATTCTCGTCGAGTAGAAAATTGTCTAAAAATTGCTTGACTGTGTTGATGATACTCGTTACAGTATCAAGGCTGATACATATACTGCCCTCTTCTGGGTAAACGAAGCAAAAGTGGACATCCAATAACGCCCCACCCCCAGGGTTTCTTCCAAAACAGCGTATCGTTAAGATATAGTGATTAATGACTTGAGTAATTTGTTGAGAGTAGAAAAAAGACACGAATAGTTACTATTTACTGATGCATGCAAATGAGTTCATCAAATTTTATAAATAACAGATGATGAAATTGATTTCTACACGCCAGCAAACTGCAACCACAATCCTAAATAGGGTGTGAAGTGATAATTACCTTTCTGAAATGTCAATCGACGTTAACACCTTTGGATCAATCGTTTCTGAATAAAAGAGTTGTAGATGCTCCTCTTTTTGGCGATACCATGGAAGAAGTAATTATGTTATCCTTGTTTCTGTAAATTTTTGTCAACAGCACAATTAGTCACACAGTTGACGCACAGAATTTCAAATTGGAGAGGGGTACCCGATGTCGTGGCTGAACATTGGAGGATATTGCACGAGAATACCGGCTATCTGAACATGATTTAGTATCAGTGACTGAAAAGAAACAGAGCAGAACAGTGTCACTCCATTACTGATTGTCCCAAGTCAGACAATGACACAGTTTTTCCACATGGGTAAAATAATTTGCAGTGAAATCTGAATAACTTATTTATATATTGACTGACCCGCTTATGGAATTTTTCGATAACAATATTATGGCCTCCTTTTTATGAAGAAATCAACCATGAGCAATCCGTCATCAATGGTACAGATGGAAACAATTGTTGTGGCAAAATAATGTAACCGTACCACTTGATGAAAAAGGTTACCCAGGCACCCTCTTCCATCGTCACAGATTTCTTGAAATCAAAAGGCCTTCCTGATGTCCTCCCAGGCTGAGTCTAGCAACCACAATTTCATTCTTTGGGCCATTACAGGTCATAACCACCAGTCGGAATGTTAATTAGGTGGTAAATAGCAAGCTCAGTCATCCTATTTAGCTCTTTCATCTCCACAACATACTTGCGGTTGCCAATACCTCATACTTGTCTAGCCTTTACGTGTGTAACAAAACTGAGAAATTTTTCAAGTCTTGCAGGAAGTACCTGAAGGGAGGGAAAATTCTGTCAAGGATCCCTGAAATATCACAAATGAAGATAAATCAATATGGCTGGTCGGTTGTCTGGTGACCACCTCATCGGGGTGAGTGATTAAACTGTTAATGAATATTCAACAGTATTTTACAATTGAATAAAAAATGTCAAGAAATGGCAGAGGTGCACGGTCCGTCACTAACAGTTTTTGTCAGTGACCGAGACGAAAACAACTCCCCGACTCCAAGTTTTCCCCGCTTACGCTATGGATTCCCTGTCAGCTTTCTACAGAAAGATCGAACACTAATGAAGATTGTTAATGAAGATTTAATTTTTCAGGTCTAATGATTCGGTGAATTTTCAGGAGCTAAACGCTTGAGCGACAGAGTATGAGGAAGACGGACTAAGTGGACGTGAGGTGGGAGCAATATTTACCGAAGGATAATATTGTCACCGAGATTTGTTTGGGTCCCTGATAGGTTTTGTTACTGAGAGTGACTCACACAAAATACGTGCTTGCAGTTTAGTTACTTTTGAATATTTTATTGATTTAGGAGGAAATCTATTTTTCCAGGTTGATTTAAAATCGATGTACTTCCATAATTAGACAGCAGGGTGCACTGTAGGAACAGCGGATGCCGATATTGAGTGATTTTACGACAGTCTGCTGTAAAGTGATGTTGTGCTGAGCTGTTGGGAGCCATTTTGGCATAATTCAGCAAAATGTATATATGTTTCCACGATGTTGTTAATCTACATTTTAAAGTTTGTAAAACTTTGCTAAATGGCTACATTGTCCACTTGGTGTGTTAAAATGTCACGAAGATGATAGTTATAGGTGAGTTAGTGTCATGGCTGACGTGAAATTGAGACTTTGAATCGTGAAAGCGATCGCCGTGGAAATGCCGTTGACGGGGTACGTCGAAATGAGGTTCGACTGTATCTTCAGTTTGGTGAACTTCAGTTCTTCAGAAACTCAGAAGGCTTGAAAGCACGTACACACATTTCCACGACGCAGAAGTGCCAGAGGGATTCAGAATCAGGTTCAAACAGAATGAAGAATCTCTGTGTGCTTGAATTCAGTACATGCACACGCACACACTAACCTGAGAGCCAAGTGATGCAATTAAGCAGGACGACGAAAGTGTGCGCGCTTATTTGGAATGGCATCAGCAGTGTCATTCCCAGCTGTACGCCGAGTACATTTTATCTCTCGTCCCGCCATGATGCTCTCAACAACGACGCATATCACAATAATTGAAGGTGCGATGACAGGCAGATCTCGCCGAGAACGCGGCGTTGCGATGATGCTTGAGGGAGCCTGATCCTAAACACACCAATGGGAATTGTAAATCGATAAGAATGTTGTCTGGTTCCAGGCGAATCTGTTTTATCAGTTGGCGCCTGCGCGCCGTCTGAGAGCTCAAACCTCCGTTTTTACTTTTTCGACACGCTGTCTCCATCCAACTCATGAATTTTGGTTTCTATGACTGTCTCGCTGTCACCGTATCACAACGAGGCACACCATAGGGTCATTCCAACCCTAATCGCAAATACGGTTTGATGCAATATTACTGCAGATTAACTCCTAATATGCTCCTGTATCCGCCTCTTGTTTTTGACTTGAGGCGGGTATTATCGTTTGATCAATGGAACTGTATAGTGCAACTTATCAGTTTTTTTTTTTGACGACGACGATACTAGTGCAGCGTGTTCTACCGGAAACAAATTCCTTGTGTGTTCTACAGACTTGGCAATAAAGATGATTCTGATTCTGATTCTGATCAAGCGGAGGCCCGGCAAACACAATCATCGTGCAGAAATCCCCCATCCCCGTGTGGCCTCAAGCCATCATTTGTGACCAACGCTGCCAAATGAGCCTGACAGATTTCCATTTAGGACCTTGTAATCACAGTTCCATCCGATCCGACATGCCTTATTTATTATTGCTGCAGTTTTTGGACTACAAAGAAAAAAAGTTAATCTCTTGCTATCTTTTTTGTCATTGAGCAAAACGAACGTCAACCTTCATCCGCAAGCTTTAAAGGACAACCGACATCAGTTTTTTGTTGCCTAACTGACATCAGAAAAACGTTTTATAGCATCTAAAATACCCAAAACACACAGGCTGATATTTTTAGTCAAATCCAAAACACCAATAAAAATGAGTGTGTCAAAACTGCAAAAAATTGAGCTATGAATTGGGCATTTTTAGAAAGTCTCGCCTCCAGTTCGTGACGTCACGCCAAGACGTCTTGCATTGCTGGAGAATCAAAACAATGGCTTCAAATTCGGAGAATATGCTTTCTTGTTACACATCCAGTTATGAATATGATTCAAATAATTCTGAAGAGGAAAGCATACATGTTTGCAATCGATTAAAGAATTTATTCCGTGCCATTTTGAGGCAACATTGGGGGGAAATGTATCACCCAAAAAGAGGCAGAAAATGGCGTCCAAGCTCCTCTGAGGAATTAATCAGCCCGTTTCCAGAGGCTGATAAATTCCTTACATGGAGCTTGGTCGCCCTCTTCTGGCGGCTTTTTGGTGCAACACGAGGTTTTCAGACCAAACAAGTACAGCAAAATACATTGACGTGATGGAAGCACTGCTACAATGTGTCTTTTTTTTTTCGGTCAGGGCCGTTCCTTCAGTGACGTCACGTACGGACTCGTCACCAACTCAAAAACAAGACTTCCGGAATATTCAGCGCGAGTTTTAAAACGTAAAATATAGCTATATGCAGTGGAATCTTTGTAAAATACGCTCAGTAGAAGTTATTTGAAGCCATTTTACAAATTATGGACACAACTTGTCCGGAGACGTCGGTTGTCCTTTAATGCTATGTGGAACTTGGCTCTCCATCACAGTTCTCACACTCCCTCCCCTTAAATCAGAGCCGCTTCGCTTTTCCTTCATCCTGCAGGATACACAGAAAAAGTCACAGGCGCGCACCGCATTTCAAGGGTCCAATTGACAAGACACACCCGCAGACTCACAAGACTTGTGAGCCTGCATTTGTATGTGCTCCACAGTGCTCTCAGTTGTTCACTCTCTATTAATCTCCTCGTGCGCACTTTCTCACAGAGCAAACTTTAAGCAGTAGAAATCTGATTATGCTGAAATTTGTGAGATGGCGGAAGAGGCTCCTTGAAATAGTAAATTGTTTTAATTCAAATTTACCACAAAAAAGGACAACGGAAGGAAACACGTACATGCACAACACGCAACTGTAAAATTTGATCGACATCACATGGGGGCAATGATGCCAGGCAGGGGTGCAAAACCAATTGGATCCTGAAAGTCAAGTTAATGAAAAAATAATACAAATCTAATTATTCACAAAGCAACCTTGAAATGTGGATGCAGGATTTCTGATTGAGTCCCCGTTTTCCTGTTCTAAATGAGCCCTGTGGAGCTGCGGGGTGAGCTGCATTGCGTGCGTACTTTTATCCAAATCGATGCAACTTAGTCTGTTAATCACATCACACCTTGGATGGAATCAATTCATCTCGCTCGCGAGATTAAATAATCACTTGTGTCAAGTGGTTTTGTTTGTTGGCAGGCTGCAAAACCCCAGATACACATTGCTTTGATTTGAAACCAATCAAAACAGTTCCGACTTTTGAATTAGAGCAGAGGTGTCAAAGTCAAGGCCCGGGGGACAAATCTTGGCCCATCACATCATTTAATTCGGCCTGCGAAACCAAATCAAACATGTGAAATTCCATGACGCTTGCTAAAGTCCAAACCAAAATTTCAAACTGTTCCATGTAAACCATAATATCTCATTATTTTTGACAGTAACTCATTCACCGGGCCAGGGTTTTTGTCATTGTCACTTGAATTCCTGGACCGACAGAATATTGAGTTTTATGACTACACGAACGATCAATGCAGCGTGAGAAACATTAGCCTCTCTTCTTTCATTGGAAAAAAAGAGTAAATTCCTAAATTATATGGGTCTGGAGTTATATGAGCTTAAAATGAGGCCATCTGTCCAAAAAAAACATACAATACATACATATTGGTTTATATCGTGCTTTAACAAGTGCTGAAGCTGGAACAAAGCACCTACATGGAAAAAAAGGGAAATGTTACCCCCCTTGCGGAAAAGAAAAACATTGTGAGCGGCCATGGCCAGCGCTTTATCGGCACCCAAGCATAAAACAACAAAACCGGAACAGATTCAGGAATGTCGTTTACGTCATACATATTTTCAATTCCCGAATAATTTTGTGAATGGCAGTGAATTATGTTGGGGAGATTAAACATTGCAATGGCTTCCCCAAATTCATAACGGCCCTCGAGAGGAAACCACAACTACAATGTAGCACGCGGCAAAAAAAAAATAGTTTGACACCCCTGAATTAGAGCAATAAATGCGATACGCAAGACCCGGAGTCAATTTTATGTGTGCCGTTGTGTGGTGCAAGTCGAGCGTAAAACAACAAGTCCTATCATGATGCGCTTCAGTCCCTTGTGATTCGGCGCCCCTCAGTTGCTGCACTGAAATTGAGACCAACACGTGTTGGAAATAAAACATATTTATTTGGAGACAAACATTTCGAAGCTGTAAAAGGATAATGTATAGGATTTTCTGTCTTGTAGAAACTCCAAAATAGAATCAAACATCAATATCCAATGAGGCTGTGCACCCCCCGCTATTTATATCTTGGTTCAATCCATCAAGTTGAAACATTGTTTGATTCTGTTGCTCAGAAAAACAGTTCTACATTATATGAGGTTGAATTCATCATGTTGGCGGACAAAATGATGGCGGTGTTTGGTCCAACACAGGAGACTCCAGTAAAAAAGGCAGTTGATCAAGGTTGCTTTACAACAAGGTTAAACAATGTTATTGTTTTGTTTTATAATGGCACTACATAGCTTCCTTTTGTTAAAAGTGTGCAATGATAAACTGCCAATCCGAAAGGTAAACTGTCTACAAAATATCGTAGAACCTTTACAGAATTGGTGTCAAAGTCAAGACCCGGGGGCCAAATCTGGCCCGCCACATTATTTTATTCATCATGTGAAAGCAAATCAAACATGTCAAGTGCCATGATGCTTGCTAAAGTCCGAACCAAAATTTCAAATTGTCGTCTGTAAACCACAATAACAATCATTCTTGACTTCAGATTTGAAAAGTAGTGATTCATTAATTTGTTGTGTGCTCTATATCTAATATGTGAAGGGGATGAAACATTCGACTGGCTTCCCCATATTCATAACCACAGGAAACCGTAACTTCAATGCGGCAAAAAATAAGTTTGGCACACGTGCTTTACACCAAACAAAATCATACATATGTATAAATAGAGCAGAAACGGTTTACAATCCTATTTCAATCCGTTGTCCCCCTGATGTGTTTTTTGTTGTCATTACGGATGATTGTCATAATTGTGAATGTTGCCAATCTGTCGTCTCAGCTCAGCTTTGTGTGGAATTTTGTGTTTCTAGACCTCTGGAATGACGACGACATACAGAGTCCATCAGAAACAGAAGGAAATCTAGTGTTGTTCATTAGCATGGTCCCGCCGCTAGTTAGCTTCCCGCGTTTTGCCTTCGCCAAAGCTTTTTTTTTTTTTTTTTTTTTGGGGGGGGGGGGGGGTCGTTATTGTGAAATTTAGGTTATAAAGTCTGTTGGTTGTAGGTAAAATCAGCAAATGGGAAACGAATGATGAGGAATCAAGGCTTTAACATGTGAACGTGATAGAGCTGAAAACACGGGGCGGGGACACCTTCAAAAGAGGTTCGGCTGTGTAACAATTTCCATCCCTCTCAGGCAATGCACCGCTGATGACTACGCCTTTGAAAGCAATTCTTAATTCCATATCAGGGTGTTAGTCGGCGGTTGGGGTAAAACTATTTCAGCTGGATTTTTATTTTAGCATTTTAATAGACTTTCTATCCACTAGACTGCCTTTTCATCAAAAAATGGTTTCTCGGTGGGAGCAGACGGTGCTGAAGCATCCGCTAACTAATATTTTGCACAATAAACTTCACTCCAAGGCCACGAGTCTCAGCGAACGGCTCAGAGTTGTCACTAAACACAATCCGGTGCTGTCCACATGTTGCAAAAATGAGGTATACACGCGGCTGCCGAATCCATTTTATTTTTTTTTGTAGTTTCTAATCTACAGTACATACAGACCGTCCTAAACTGTGATCCATTTGGACAGTAAGTTCTGCTTCGCCTTAAAGGACAACCGACATCACTTTTTGTTTCCTAACTGACATCAGAAAAACGTTTTACAGCATCTAAAATATCCAAAACATGCAGGCTGATAGTTTTAGTCAAATGCAAAACACCAATAAAAAATGACTTAAAATGCCCAAAATCTGCAAAAAACTGAGCTGCGAATTGAGCATTTTCAGAAAGTCTCGCCCCCAGTTCGTGATATCACGCCAAGACGTCTTGCATTGCTAGTGAATCAAAACAATGGCTTCAGATTCAGAGAATATGCTTTCTTGTTACACATCCAGTTATGAATATGATTCAAATAGTTCTGAAGAGGAAAGTATAAATGTTTGCAATCGATTAAAGAAGGTCTTCAGGGTCCTTTTGAGTGATCAAGACTGAGGTGTAGTGTCACAGAAAATGCAGAAGATGGCGGCAGAGCTCCGTTGGAAATAGTTTTATTCTTCACCTTGGAATTTTTGTCAACGAATATCAAAGACTTGTCTCGGTGTCACATACAACGATTCACCATGGCGTTATTTATGTGTTTTCCTACTAATTTCGCCATCAACACGGATCAATGTGAACAAAGTACCGCAAAATGCATTGAGGTGATGCAAGGTATGTCCTTTCTCGGTGAGGGGCGTTCCTTCAGTGACGTAGGGTGAGGACTAGTCACCAACTCAAAAACAAGACTTCCAGAATGTTCAGCGCGAGTCTTAAAACGTAAAATATAGCTATATGAGGTGGAATCTTTGTAAAATACGCTCAGTAGAAGTCATTTGAAGCCGTTTTACAAATTCTGGCCACAACTTGTCCGGAGACGTCGGTTGTCCTTTAAGATAAACAAAAATCATTTATTATTCTCTCTGCCTCTCTCTTTCTCCGCAATAGAATCCAGCGCTATTTTCCATTTCATTTATTTTTACACACCGTCAAACATTGTAGCATTTGCTTAGTCCACATCTTATAAAGAAAACACAGTATGAAAGTGCAGTTCAGACTGAAAAATACTGTGCATCCCGACCTTTTACAAGAAAAGCAAAAGAGTCGTGATGGTGTTGAAATGGCGACAGCTATTCATTTGGGATGTCTGAATTCTCAAGTGGGACCTTGACGGAGCGTTTTTATCTTCGACCCTTTTCCCAAACGCTATGCGGTCAGTGTCCTCAAGAAGCACCAGGTGAGACAAGAGGCCTGTATGTTTCCACATAAAAAATAGTTCTTTCTATAAAACATTTACAAGGTCAGTCACAGACTCGTCATTACTCTGTACAGTTTGCTTTTATCACTGACTGTGGTACAATCAAAGCTGAAGAGTGTCAATGAGTTCAATGCGTCTTTGTAAACAAAGCAACAGCGAACCACTACAAAATGGGCAACGAGATGGAGCACCGGGATGGGCTGAGGTGGGGATCGCACTCTGAAATCATTGAAATCTTCACAAAGTCTGTTTTCCTTGTGGGATTTTTCTTAATTTGAGTGAGTTGTCGTTTCCATTTAGAATGACGCGGCAAGCTGAAAAATGTACGATTCTGCCTTTGGAAACTGAATAAATGTTTTTTTTCCCATGATTTTATTTATTCATTTATTTGCAGTGGTCTCATTCCTGAACCACCTCTATCTATATTTTAGCACTTTATATTTAAAGGATAACCGACGTCACTTTTTTGTTTTTTAACTGACATCCGAAAAACGTTTTATAGCATCTAAAATACCCAAAATGATATTTTAGTCAAATGCAAAACACCAATAAAAATGACTTAAAGTGTCCAAAATCTGCAAAAAAATGAGCTGCGAATTGGGCATTTTCAGAAAGTCCCGCCCCCAGTTCGCGACGTCAAGCCAAGACGTCTAGCATTGCTAGTGAATCAAAACAATGGCTTCAGATTCAGAGAATATGCTTTCTTGTTACACATCCAGTTATGAATATGATTCAAATATTTCTGAAGAGGAAAGCATACATGTTTGCAATCGATTAAAGAATTTATTTGTGCCATTTTGAGGCAACATTGGGGGGAAATCTCTCACCAAAAAAAGAGGCCCAAAATGGCGACCTCCTGTGGCCACCTATGTTTCCACAGGATGATAAATTCCTTATATGGCGCTTGGACGCCCTCTTCTGGCCTTCTGGTGGCTTTTTGGTGCAACACGAGGTCCCCAGACCAAACAAGTACAGCAAAATACATTGACGTGATGGAAGGACCACTACAATGCGTCTTTTTTACGGTCAGGGGCGGTCCTTTAGTGACGTCACGCACGGACTCGTCACCAACTCAAAAACAAGACTTCCTGAATATTCAGTGTGAGTTTTAAAACGTAAAATATAGCTAAATGCGGTGGAATCTTTGTAAAATACACTCAGTAGAAGTAATTTGAAGCCATTTTACAAATTATGGACACAACTTGTCCGGAGACGTCGGTTGTCCTTTAAACATACAGTCAAACCTCGGTTTTCAACCATAATCCATTCCAGAAACCTGTTTGAAAACCGATTTGGTTGAAAACAAACATTTCCGGTCAGAATGTATTTCTGTGTTTTTTTTTTTTTTTTTTTTTTATGGTGACTGAACAACACAAACACGCTTGCTCACAATGGAGTGAGGATCATACGTCTGTCACCGTGAGACGTGACACAATGAGCCCAATTTGAAAAGCAATGTGTCAAGGCAAGCTCGGACGCCAACAGAACCGCTTCCTGTTCCCCCGGCGTGTTGCAGCAGCAGAACAGACACGTGCGCGCGTGTGTTTCAGGGGATGCGGCCGGCCTCGTGGCCAACCTGACGGTAAGCGCGTACGGCACGGCACGGCCGAGCGACCAAATGAACTGTAAACAGTTTGGTAATAGTAGTATAGTATAGTATAGTATAGTATAGTATAGTATAGTATAGTATATAGTATAGTATAGTATAGTATAGTATAGTATTCAATAGAAAACATCGTATACTATCCTGTCGTGTAAAGGTCACAAAGTGAGTTCCAGAGCAGCTGAAGGCTCTGTCAGCCATCGTGCTGAAACGGGCAGGGGGGGCACACAGAGGTGGAAGGAGGAAGAGGATCTGAGGGAATGAGAGGGAATAGAAATTTGTAGAAGGTCAGATAGGTCCCCCATACCTATCTGACCTTCTTCAAATTATGGATAGGTTATGGATAGATTTTGACTGACGACCGTTTTGTCGGAACGGAACCCAGTCGTGACTCAAATGTTAAATATATATATATATATATATCCTCTTTCATCTATACCTGCTTCATGTCACAAAGAGGCTACAGAAAGTGCTTAAGAATGAATGACTCTCTGTGTCTTTTTGTTGTCATATTATTTGTTATTTAGTTTTTTTGGTCGTTTTTTTACTTCTGTAATGATGATCATTTTATGTTAAGTGTGTGTAAAGTGTCCTTGAGAGTTTTGAAAGGCTCTTATTAATTACATTGTATTATTATTATTATTATTATTATTATTATTTTACGGAAGCGTAGAGGGGTCAAGTGGTGCATTCAGGTGCGCTCAGTTTGATCGCTAACCGATTTTCAGTTGTAAATCGAGGCGTAAAAAAAAAAGACATTTTTGGTCAAAAACGGAATAGGTCGAATACCAAGATGTTCGAAAACCAAGGTTTGACTGTATATTCCATTTTCCAGTCTGTTCAGGACATTCTTGTTCAGGAATAAATCCCAGAGAAAATAAAATATCACACAGATACATTGCAGTGAATGAGATCTGCGCAGATTGTTCAAAACATTTGGGCTGTTTGCTTGCAACATACAGTTCGCTCCCAAGGCAACAAGGACTAACTAGTCTGGCATTTGAGCCACTTGCCGCAAAGAGGAATGTTACGTTTTCTTTCATATTTGTGAGAGGTGGATGGGAGAGATGAGAGAATTAATTGGTTGGTGGTTGTGTTAGTATGTCTCATTTTGAGAGTGGAAACGTGCTTCGATTTTCGTTTGCCTGAAATTATTGCAAATCATATTTACTGATGCATTGCTGTGTATGAGTACATGGTAAACTGTCAACAGCCAGACCTGCAAACCAACTAAAATCAGTTCATATTCAATTCACGACAATGCATCTAAAATATATTAGACAGTGATACCTGGACTTTTGAGTGTGCTGGGAACTCGCTCTCGATTTTCAAAAAGGTTCGTTAATTGGTTACAAGTTTTGTGGCTGCTGGAAAAGATTATTGGCATTTCCATTCATTTTAAGTGGGAAAGCTGATTTGACATTGCCGCAATTTGAGTGAAGAGGTCCAGGAACAAAGTAAACTCGAAAGTCAAGGGACCACGGCATATTTGTTTCTTTTCTTTAGCCATCCTGCATTGGTCCCTTTATCTTTGTTTAACATACACACACATACGTCTGCTAAGAAAAGACAATCACAGGGTTCTTCCTACTTTCTTCCAAACCGTCCAAACAGTTAAAAGGACAACTCGATTTCCCCGCGGCTTGCCATTGCACACGTACACACCCGATTCAATTGCGTACTGTTTATTTGGGTTGCTTTTTTTGTTTGCCCAAAGTTTGAACAAACAACTGTCGCCGCCAGCAGAAGCATCCCGTGCATCGTCTCGGTATCTGTGCTTGACCATATCAGTGCTTCAACACTTATTGCTTTAAATTACATCAATCACTCCCTCCCGTTGCCTCCGCGTTCTTCACCCTCCCTGGGCTCGTTTCTCTCTGTCTCTTTTTATTACTTTGCCTCTTCATCTTTCTCCCCTTTAACTTGTCGTCACATTAGTCTGCTTCGGGTAGTCTTTCCATCATTATCGCCCCTCCCTTCGTCTTTCTCCCCTTTACCCTGATTTTTCTTCTTTTATCCTTCCTCCGTCTTTCCCTTCATATCGACCCCTCTCCTACCCTCTTTTGTCGGGCTTTTCCTCTTTGGCAATGTCTTCAACTGGTTCCTTTTCTTCTTTCCCTTTATCTCGGTCTCGGAATAGCTGAGCTAACTTGTGGAAGCGGGGCCCCCACTCTTCCAATCCTGCACCCCAGTCCTCCCTCTCCGCATCTTTCTCTCCTTCACTCTCGAGTGAGCTCAGCGATCCAGCGCGGGACCCGGTACCCTCAAGACCATAGATCTGTACCGAGTCATACGGGGGTTGCGAGGGGTCAAACGTGACCTGGGCAAGGCGTAGACGTAGGAATTCGGCCACCCTCAGAGCCAAAGGGGGAGCGCCGGACCCTGGCGCTGCTCTGGCTGCGTCAACACCGGGAACCCAACTGGGGGGGGCAATGCCCAACACTCCCCCGTAAGCTCCCCGGGGATGACCGGGGAAGGGCAGTAGCTGGGGGCTCATATCCATTCTCGCCAAAACATAACCACCCAAAGCCACCCGGTCTCGCCAGTCTCCAACCAAGGCGGGTGACTCTGGGTAGACGGTTGGACTACCGGTCAGTGATATGCCGCCACCTTCCCTTTCTGGCCTTGCCACCACAAAGTTGGTCCCCAGCTCGAGTCCTCCCCTCTCCAGAGTAACGGGGGGATCCTTCTGCCTGCGCACCCCTCCCTGCAAAAGGCTGGCGTAGTTGCGAACATTGCTAGCTTTGTGTTGTCCGTTGCTAGAGGTCACCCCACCTCCACCTGCGGCTCCTCCGTTGCATTCGGACTCGGCACCTTTTGGAGAGGGGCCGGCACGGGAGGCCTTCCGCCCCGCCATCGGTAGTGTGGCCGAATCGCACACCCAGCCGCCGACGCCTTGACCCTGGCCCATCACAGAACCAGATCGTGTCAGGACAAGGTTGTGCTCCCTTGGCAGTGTCCCCGACTGTACCTGGATGGGATGGAGGTGAGCACGAGTGGTTTCAATCCAGGGTTTGGGTCGGGTCGAGTACTATGGGGGAGGAGGATGATTAGGTAAAAATATGGTGGAGGATGGTAAATATGGGAGAACGAGCAATGGCAATAATGAGTGGGACAAAAGAAAAGTCTGATTCAAAACAAAAAAGGAAGTCAAGAGTGGAAAGCAGGAATGAACAGATTCATTGCACACTAGAAAGAACCGACAATGCTCCGTGAAAGCGAGATGGAGCGATTCAGAGATAAAATGTTAGACAATTAAATGAAGCTGAGGACTTCGAGCATCTGCTTTGGCTGAATAAAACCGGCGCAAGATAATAAACGGCAGGAAATAAATGTTCTGACATGTCTGACTTATCACTACCCCTCAGCTTTGTCCCGAACCTCACGGACGTATTACAAAAGATGAAAAATATTGTTCGAAAAAATCACAACGACCGAATGCGAATGATTAGTTCATATTTCCTTAATCACTTCATTGTCGCGTCGTTTGTGTGTTTGAATCACTCCTACAATAGTAACGCCAGTCATTGTAGACCATTATTAATTAAGTCGAGATTCAATACAGTGATACCTCGGTTCTCGACCATAATTCGTTCCAGGACCCTGTTCGAAAAGCGATTTTTTTCGAACACTGAAACCATCTCTTTGCTCCTGTCACTTGCGAGTTGACGGGGGGGGGCTTCCTCTCCCGGCCGTTCTCCACCTGCTGTCAATTCTCTAATCACGAACACGGCGCATTTATACGGTTCGCGATCACCTCGCCAATGCCGGATGATTGACTCAACTCGCCACCGTACCTGGACTCTTCCTTCGATGCGCGAGTGTATCCGGTCCGAGGTATTTTCCCTGCGTCCCGTAAATTTAAGTCATCTTCCGGGATTGCGTCATTTTGCACCCTTGTGTGCCATTTGCTTTTTGCCGTAGTAAGCGGGTCGGATTACCCCCTGCCTTCTTACTCGCTGTGTTTTTTTTTGTGAATAAACATCCTGCTTGGGTAGTATACGTCTCTGCCACCTGCTTTGGGATCACAAACATTTCCAATACGTTCCGACGAGTCAGCTGCCGTCACTCTCGCTCGGAACGTGACAGCTTTGGATGACTCGGCTACAGGATGTTCTTTTCTCTTAAAATATCTATCCAATGACACTTGCTCTCACTCCCACAGCCACATCACTAGATTTTACAGCCTTCTTATTCTTTAATATCGTACTGATCGTAGATTTCGCCATGCTGTATTCCCTAGCCAGATCAGACACTCGCACACCTCCTTCATATTTTGCGATTATTTCTTTCTTAAATGCAATAGTTGTACGCACTACTTTTCTTTTGTCACTTTTAGCAGCACTTACTTTCTTTGGAGGCATGATTAGGGGCTAAAACTCTTCGTACACCTATATTAAACGTGAGAGCAAAACGCAGCACGTCCGCAAGCTACAACAGGTCACGGAGAGAGCGATACACCCCTACGCCGCTCAGCACCCCACCCTCGCGTACACATTCACGCGTATTGGCGTTCGAACACCGATTGGTGTTCGAACGCCGAAGCAAGAATATCTAGAATATTTTGTTCGAACTCCGATTTGTTCGAACTGTGAGGCGTTCGAGAACCGAGTTACCACTGTATTTCATGCGGTTGTGAGACAATTTTCTCAACATATGAGAATGAGACGACGAGAGGCATATTTTGACAAATTCAGAGTGTGACGCTAGGCTATTGAAAATCAATATGGCGTGCGGTGGGGAGCCAATTTTTTTAACATATGAGAATGGGATGACGTGAGTTATAGCTCAACAAATTCAGTGTGTTTGATGCAAGCCTTACCCAGTCTACATCATGAGCGTGGTTCCCTTTTTCTTCGCCGCTATCCTCAGTACAGTTGCTGGAGGTTCCCATCCCTCGTCGCTTCTCTTGACTGTCACTAGTGCGCGGCGTTCCTTCATCCGACGTGCTCATGCCACTTTGGGTCGCAGCCCCATCGCGGCTACCCGCGTGGCTCCCCGATCGGCTTCCCGTGCTAAGATCTGTGGGGGTTATATACACCGCCCCTGAATCCATGGGTCCAACCATGGCGCCCTGGTTTTGGATGACCAATGAGTGGTCCGGTTGGCCTCCGGAAAAGCGGTATCCGAGCTCTGCCAGACCTGGCTCCAATGTTTCACCCGGTACACGGCGTAGCACGGGTAATGTGTGGCTGCTGTAGCAAAGGCGACCATAAAAGGGTGCTCCCGGGCCTGAGTAGTTGTGATCAGCAACTGGATTCTGAGCCCAGCTGCAGGTGCGACTTTTATCCTGCCCGCGTTGGCTGTAGCGCCTGGAAGACATAAAACCACATTGAGATGTGAGCTGGCATGACATTGCAAAACAAATATTCGCTCCAAAGAAAACTGCACCTAGCTCACTGCAAATGTTTCCCTTTGTATGATCGGTTCAAGAAGACAGGATGGAACCTGACTGTACATTTTGTCCGTAAGGTTATTGGGACTCCAGAGACGCTGTAAGATTCAAATCACCGCTTGGTGCTTATCGGGGGCTTTTGAATAGTTTGTGTCTTAAAAAGATACATTTTCTTGACAGAAACCTTTCGAAAATGCCTTTATTGGAGCAAACTAGCTCGCTCTCTGAGTCACACTAATTCTTTTAACAGGAGACCTGCGATTGTTTTCTTAAATGTCCACATTGTTTTATTCCTCCTCAAGTAATTTCCATTTAATTAGGCTCTGTTAAAAAAATGCCAAACCTGTCTTGAGTTTTTATATTCATGCAAAAACATCCCCAGGAAAAATAAAAACTTGAATGTTTATTTCGCTTTGTTGTGTTGACAGATATAGATAATAATTGCTGTTTTTCGTTGTAGCAGAAATACATACTCAGATGCATAAAGGTCGAACCGACGAGTTCACACACTGACTTTACGTCCCCGCAATTATAATTAGAGCTCTATAAATGGCTAATGACGTGTTTTAGAACAAAGCTCAAGTGCTACAATGGCCATCTTGGGAAAAAAAGCACACACTAACCCAATTTTGTTTCCCAACATTTATTTGGATGCTTAAAGGACAACCGATGCCCCGGACAAGTTGTGTCCATAATTTGTAAAATCACTTCAAATGACTTCTACTGAGCGTATTTTACAAAGATTCCACCGCATATAGCTATATTTTACGTTTTAAGACTCGCGCTGAATATTCAGGAAGTCTTGTTTTTGAGTTGATGACGATGCCTACGTCAGGTCTGGAACGTTCCTGACTGAGAAAGTGACACACAATGCATTTTGGGTACTTTTTTTGGTCTGAAAACTTCGTGTTGATCCGTGTTGACGGCGAAATTAAAAGGAAAACACATAAATAACACAATTGTGTTGTGCACCAAGACGACTATCTGATTCGAGTTGACACAAATTCCCAGCAGACAAATCAGCCCATTTCCAATGGAGCTTGAGCGCCATCTTGTGCATTTTCAGGGACACAACATTGCCGTCCTGACGGCTCGAATTGATACGGAAGTACTTCTTTAATCGATTGCAAACATTTATACTTTCCTCTTTACTTTTCTGAATCATATTCATAACTGGATGAGTAACAAGAAAGCATCTTCTCCAAACCTGAAGCCATTGTTTTGATTCTTGAGCAAGGCAAAGACGACCTGGCGTGACGTCACGAACAAGGGGGCGGGACTTTCTGAAACTCACAATTTCCGGGTCATTTTGAAGTAGTTTTTTAACCCATTTTTATTGGTGTTTTGCATTTGACAAAAATAGCAGCATGCGTGTTTTGTGTATTTTAGATGCTATAAAACGTTTTTCTGATGTCAGTTAGGAAACAAAAAAATGGTATCGGTTGTCCTTTAAGGCAGGCACTCAAGTGAATGAGGAGTGGACAAATGACAAAATATCAACGCCAGCGGCTCGACTGTCATCACATAACCGTTCGCGATAATAATAACGTTTTTTCAAACGCTGCTAGAACACTTTCTTAGGCGAAAGTAATTGGAAAAAAATAGTTTTACAACTTTACAAGAGCATCATCTATTGCGGGAAATTGCATGATCGGTGAGAGGGCATCTCATGTTCTTCTGTCTACTTCCCTGAATTGCAAAATAATAAATAATGAGTTTGATTAACTAAAGGCAGGCTTCCTTCTTTTTTATGGTCTTTGTGGGACTTGCATGAATTTACTGCAGCTAATTATTAGTCCAAAGGCAATAAAATGTTTCAAGGAACATCAAAGTGGGTCAAACAAGTCATTGATGTAGCACAGCGTAAACAAGCATGAACAAAACGAAAACAACATTGCGGTTCATTAGGAGGTTCTGCCTGAGAACACTCCCCGCATTGGCGGTTTGACCGTGCTCGATTATGACCTCGGAGTTACGGCTTGTAAGTGGATCACTTATTGTACGGGGTGGGATTAAAGCTTCCACTCTGAAGCAGTAAATTGTCCCTTTTTAGGCGTCCTTTTATTGTGTGAAAAAGCGGCCAGTCGTGAGGTCCTTTGCAATTAAATGTGTCACCACATGCTTGTGTGTCAAAGTTTGTTGACACATTGGGCTAAATACGTCAACAGGTATGGGCGCCGAAGGGTTCTGTGGACACAATTATTTTCTGATCACAAGCCAATCTAGCTAGTCAATGGGGCTAAGGGTGAATTTTGGAAGGGCTTGCCGATTAGCCAACATAGGCGAATGCTAACCTGGCCTCCAAAGAAAAGCATTGACATTTAATTGTATATAATTATTTTAAACTTAGTTCTTACAATACAAATAAATCTGAAAATGAAAACACTAACATGCTGTTGATTCAAATGTAACACAATGCTGATTTCACTCCAAAAAATGCATTGGTCGCGGTCAATTGAATAAATTTAACTTGGTAACTTATTCACTGCCATTCCCGAATTAATTCGAAAATTGAAAATCATGACGTGAAGCGCCATTCCCAAATTACTTCGGGTTTTGGTTTTTCTTGCGGCGGAGGTGCGTTTGAAGCTTCGGTCAGACCTCTGGCAATGTTTTTCCCTTCCACGAGTGGGCAGCATTTGTGTTTTTTTTTACAGCTGCCCCCACTTTCAATGCAGATAACTCTAGAGGGAAGTAAGCTCAATATATTTTTTTTCTGATAAAAAAAGAGAATACGTTTTTTTACACTGTATAGAATTTTTATGTAGTCCTAAAACTCAATATTCTGTGGTTCCTGCAACTTCAGTGAAAATGACAAAAACCCTGGCACTGGAGTGGACACATATTTGCTCATCATCTGGCAGTGAATGAGTTAATGGGCCCTGCAATTGGCTGGCAAACAGTTCAGGGTGCGCCCTGCCTACTGCCCGAAGATGGCTGAGATATGCTCCAGAACCCCCCGCAACCCTTGTGAGGGTAAAAGCATATCAGGAAATGGATGGATAGTGTTCATGGGACTTTCAATGGGAAGCAGGAACATATATAAAACAAAGCTGATTAAGATCAGGAAAGACGCTCAGAAATGACCACAAGCTCAAAAAAGACAAACCAAAGCAAGTACAGAATACAGGAACAAGAACAACTTACACATTCCTGCTGTCCAGTGTCCGATAGCCGCGCGAGCGAGAGCTGTTGGGGGCGCTCTGCAGCGCGGCGATATCAAAGGCAGCCGTATCGGCTTCACCGCCGCCTTCGTCATCGTACGTGATGATATTCTCACGGACGTCATCGTCTTCCAACGGAGACAGCGAGTCACGCTTCTGGCGCCTCAGTGACAACGACAGGGCACTCACCGCTACGAAGCGACGGCGACAGTTGCGGAGGAAATTGAGGGATGAAGGTGAACAAAGAATGATGAAAAGGGGTCAGGAGGAAATAAAAAGAAGGCCGAGAGGGTAAAAGGAGGGTGGGAGATGGGTAAACATTAAGGTTAGACAAAGAGGTGAGACCAAACAAATTCAGAGGAGGCCTTGGGTTAGAGGGCAGGTGCATCATATCAGCGGGCTGCAAGCCATCGCGCTGTAATTGACTTTGAGCTCCAGCCAGGCAAACAGAAGCTTTCCTGGATTGTCCCATGCCTCAGTCGTTTCAGAACACAGCCTAACATTTGCCTGGAGGAGGTTAGGGGGAGGGGAACTACAGCTCCTTGAATGCACAAGTATTTTAATAGCTTTTTATGAATGTTAATCCAATATGTATTGTTCGACCGCTAAGTCTTTCGCCCCTTTATCCCGAGTAGTGAAGTTATTTGGTGTTGACATGAATCGAGACGATTACAATTGTGCTTCCAAAAGAATCCTTGGCATTTTGTCGCTCCACATAATTGCAGGAGCTGTGCGATGTGCGATAAAACTGTGGGTTTACTTTGCTGCAAAAACTTTTTTTCTCCGTCCTTGAATTTACTTGACTTGTTTCTACTCTTTTACACCGGCAGAAAGCCTCTCCATATCACCTTCACGCAAACGTGCCTCCCTTTGTGATTGAACAGCTCTCATCCAGAATGATAATGTCCCTCTCAGCAAAGCGTGAGCGGCGATTCAACGGAGTGAATGCAATTGACAACGATGCTGGCTACCAACCAACACTTCCTCAACACCTGAATGGTGATTGGATTGAGCATTTGTCAATTCTTGGTCAGGTGGAAGTGACATTTCATTGTATGTCTAGCCACAAAGTCAGGCGTGAAACTCAAGCATAATACCGGTAGTTATTTTAGGAGCAATAAATAAATAAATAAATAAATAAATAAATAAATAAATAAATAAATAGCTTTCTAGCTAGCTAGTTAGCTAGATAGCGAGCTAGATAGCAAGATAGCTAGATACATAGACGGGTAGATACAGTAGATAGACAGATACAGTGTACAAAAATATAGGTAGACAGATGGATACAGTAGACAGAAATATAAACAGACAGAAAGATAAATAATTACATGAAGAAATAAACAAATAACTAAACACACACAAATAAATAACTGAATGAGCACAAATAAACAAACAAACCAATAAATACATGTTGCTAAAGACTATTTACTTGTCTTTTCATATGCAGTTTTGCGGCCGTTCTAATGCAATTGTATCACTTATGTATAATAATAATAAAAATAATAATAATAATAATAATAATAATAATAATAATGTCGGTGCCATTCGACTGCCATCGCTGGACACCAAAGGGGCCATTGTGCTTCTTTGCGCCTGTAATGGGCAGCATCTTCACATCCCCGCTTTGTTCAGCGGAAAGGTCAGTGCTGTTGGACAGTCTGCGGCTGGATGGATGCATGGCTTGAGGAGCCCGCATAAGAAGCAGGGAGCGTCAGCGCAGAGCGCCGACACGTATGTGGAACTGTTGCGGCATGGAATTGAAGCAGATTTATGTGGGACAAGAGATGTGAGACAATCTCTTTTCGTCAATGGATGCTACAGCTGCGTGTTTGCTTTCAACATTTAGCTTGTAGTCGACGTGCACGTTCCACCATGATGTCCCTGATCCACTGGTGGAAAGACGCTTTGATCCTCTCCTCTTTCATCTAGAACTGCTTCATGTCATCACAAAGATGGTACAGCAAGTCCTGAAGAATGTATGTCTCTCTCTGTCTTTTGTTTTGTCATATTGTCTTTGTGCTGTCATATTATTTGTTATTTCATTTTTTTTGTTCTTTTGACTTCAAGATGGCGCCACGAGAGTGACTGCCTTTCCAGCAGCTCATGTATTTTGTTTTTCTACTTTCACTCCTTTCATCACTTTGCTGCTGTGAAATGTAAATTTCTCCACTGTGAGACTAATAAAGGCAAATCCAATAATAATAATAATAATAATAATAATAATAATAATAATAATAATAATAATACATTTCATATTATATATTCAAAACTCTCAAGGACACTTTACAGTCACATTTTTTCTGCGGGTGAGCAGCTTCAGCCACACGCGCCAGCGTTCACGTATAATTTATATGGAGTGGTGTCTTTGAAATGGAATATGCAAAAAAAATATCATTGTTGTTTTCCCATTAGCTCATGACTGATTTCTGCTATACTCATCTTACTTACCTAGAAGCGTCGCTACACACGCCAAAATGGCCAGCAGAGCAGCGGTGCTGAGGCCCGGCGAGGGCAGCGTGGATTGCTGTGGGAGACAAACGGCTTCTCTTTCCCGCTCCCATTCGCCCTCGGCCTGTTTGTCCGTCGTTTCTCTCTCTCCAGGCTTTGCCCCTCCTCTCAAGCAGGGGCAGACAGACACTGTGACAGTGCTGGTGCTGGTGAGGCCTGATGTCCCATCTCTTAGAACCAGCGGTACATAAAACGTTAAGCTGGAAGATGGAGAGCGTGATAGCGGCTGCAGCTGGGACAGCAAAACCAAGCTTGCCGTGGGACCTGGCGAGAGATCATGCACATGACTGCCATTCAAATGATGACCGAATAATATCGCCCAGATTCATTTCTTTGGAATGTCCTCCAACAGCATAATTTGGCAACGAGGCAATCACACATGATCAAGACGATCCATGATCTTATCAATGCTAGTCACAGTCTTGATGGGGGATGTTTTGGACAACATCTGGGAATTGTTGCATATATATATATATATATATATATATATATATATATATATATATATATATATATATATATATATATGCACTAACATCCTCTCCCTTAGACTGATTTTGTCTCTGCTCAGCAACAGCAAGCCTCAGGCTTCAAATTCCAACATTTTTTTTTTTAATTTGCAGAAGCACTTAATTGACATTAACTGTTGCATTGTGTTCAACAGCATGCGTCAACGTCATGAAGCGTATCATAAGAAAATCAGTGGTGGGCCGTGCATATAACCCCTGGGCCTTCAGTAGTGCTATGTCTGAATCAATCCAAGATGTGACTGTAAATAAAGTGTGTTGTGATTTACTCGAGTGTCCCGTTAGGCAAGAAATAACTTGTGAAGAAAGAAATACTGTCATTAAACTGTTCTGTAATTAAAGTGTTGAGTTTTTACTATGAACGTGTGGATTCATGATATGGGATGAGAAGTCGCTCTTACACACCGGCGAGAAGATTAAACAATACGATTGGAATGCATTTCCGACCTTTGGTACTGATGTCTATTTTTTCTTGAAAATTATATTGTGGGTTGACAAAACCGCAATTAAATCAACACAACAATATACAGTGATACTTTGGCTGACGAACTTAATTGGTTCCCAGTAAGTGTGTGTAAAGCGACGTGTGTATTCCAAACATTAATTTCTCATAGAACACCATTAAAATGAGAATAATCCGTTCGCAGGTCCCCATAAAACACAATTTTCAACTAAATCCGCATTAAAACTACACACAATATACCTCATTTTAAGTATAATAAATGTAATATGGTAATGTAATTAAAGAAATAAACTCTACTGGATAATAAAGTCGTTTTATTTACCTTTGTGATGGTCGTTGATGGCTTGATGGAATGGATAGCTTTTTGAATAAAGTGTCTCAAGGAGCTCTGGGTTGTACATCTTAGAAGTTGTGATATTGCAAAAGCAACAGATGCAGTCAGACACACTAGAAACTTCATTAATAGTTGGTTTCCTTGCTTGTATGTTCTCTTCAAATTGTACAGATGCGATACAGTGCGGGTTATTTGTGGAGTCTGATTGATGGGATATTTTAACATTGCAGTCTACACTGCCTTTGAACTATCAATAAAGTTGAAACGAGTCCAAATTTCACTGTGTTTTCTATAAATTTTCTCAGCATTTCACTTTTTTTTCACTTTTGTTTTTGTTTCAAGCTCTGTCGTCTCCCTTTCGTGTGTGTGTTTCTGTTTCTGTAAGCCCTCCCCCCGGTCACTGCTGCGTGTGTCCTGCTGTGAGTGTCCTCTCTCTCTTCTACCACGGATCTTGACCAATCACGTGCGGCTTTAACCAAAGACTGGGGGCGGGAAATAGAGCGGGAAAAAAGCCAGCTGCCATTTCAGGAGCCCCAAGAACCGGCTCGTTCGACACATCACTCATTGTGGCACTCGTGTGTTTCCCGAAAAACAGTTTGTATGCCAAGATTACATTCTCGCGAATTTAACGTTCGTCAGGCGAAACGTTCGTTAGCTAAAGCGTTCGTAACCCGAGGTATCACCGGATTTGGTTATGCCGCTCGCTACAGATTCAGTGAGCTCGCTCTGGCCAGCATGCTCTTGTCAGGAGTGGCTGGTGATACTATGATTGAGTGTTGACGAGCCCATAATAGTTTGAGAAAACTCTGACGTTACCCAGGCCTGTGAGAAGGCCCTGTGCGTCACCAACTTGAAAAGTAATTGGTTAAAGCTACAGACATTAGTTAAGGCAACTGAGTATTTGACAGCGCATTTAATGCGGCAGGGCCTGCAGAACTGATTGTGAAGGCGTCCAGGGAGATTCATGATCCTGGTAACAAATGATGGCTGAAATGTGATTGGTTAAATGCTTAAATACGAAAACACACGTCTGGAAGCAGCACAACAGGGGAAAGGTAATTAAAGGAAGCTTAAAGACAATTTGGAATTATTCAATAAGAATTGATGGACAAAATATAATTAATCAGTCTGTGATTCAAATATTTTTAGGCCAGCAGAGAAGGCCCTGCAGGCACTGACGTCCCGTGACAGAAGAAAATCAATGAGCCTCCAGAAACAAAAAACGAACAAGAGTAGCAAGAACAATCACATGTGAGGGTTTGGAGAAACAAATCCAGGCAGGAAAAGAAAATGGACTCTAAGGTGTGAGAAAGAAAAGAAGATGACAAAAATGCGTAATGATTGATACAGTGTTTTTATACACATCCGTCACTCTATCAATATTGAGTTTAGAAATGTAGAAAACAAAACAATGTTGGGATTAAGACAAATGGAGTCATCTTGGTTTGATAGAGTGCTTACCACCACTGTCCCTGACACTGAAGTTGAGGGCAGCCCTGGATTCTGGAGGAATACTGAAATACACGGTGCTGTCATTGCCTCCTTCATCTCTATCAATCGCTCGCAACACCTGCACCACCTGAAAACCAGAGATAGAGGAGGGAGAGCATCAACGTGTGTGCATGTGCGCGCACGCGAATCAAGGGGGATGGAAGAGCTGCGAGATGAGAAAGAAAGTAATGAGAGAAGCGCAAAGGCGCGGGTTGCTTTTAGTGAGCAATAAGCCTTTAGCCGGCGTCAGCACAAATCAAAACAAGCCAAACAATTAGCATAGCGCCGCATGTTAACCAAGTGTAATACACACCAAATAAATAACCGGCTGACATGAAATGAGTCGCGGAGTGCGTCGCTATATGGCTTTCCATTCAGTAGGAGCGTTTGCATGTTTGCAAGGGGTCGGCAGAAACTCTTGATTCAGAGACCGAAATTCATTTAGATGTTTTTTTTAGAGATTATCTCAAGTTGAAGAGGTTTGCATGCCTTTTGAGTCAGCATGGCCGCATTCTGGTATCAGTTGGAAGTGTATGTGGATATTGGATTGTGTCGTGACTAATGACTTGTCAAACAAAGACATGCGTACACGCCCCAACCCTTTTGAGAATATTACCCTTTTTTCCCAATGCAGCCTCGCTAGAGCTCAGCCACGTAACCACATAAACAAACAGTGCCGCAAGCCAAAAAAAAAAAAAAGAATCCACAGCAAAGCCACAGAATTCAGTGACAAAGCCAAAATACAGGTGGTGTCCAGCGGCAAATTAAGGAACAAAGAGATGCTGTCAATGGTGTTGCTGGGACGTGAACCCATCTGAGAAATATAGAGTGAAAACATAAAAATAGGGCATCAGAGAGAATGTTTGAGAGCAACTCCAACTGCAATTCATTTTAACAATGGGGGGGGGGGGGGGTTCCCTAAAGGGTCAATCCTCGTACTCCTTCTGTTCCGCCATCCGTCGTTGTGATCTTTGGGGCAAGTGCTCTAAACGCTGTGCTGAACGCTGTGCTGAAGTGTTGCCAACGAGTTCAGGCCTAGATCAGCCTAGCTCGCTTACGATTGGCTGTGTAGAGTATGTTGGCGGGGAATCCCTCTTCCCAGTTGATACTCCAGGAGGAGGTGATGCATAACAAAAAGTAATGGCAGCCAGCAGCTTCAGTAACGGTTTACTGAAGACCCAAGGATATATTGTATGTTATCGTACTCCGGTAGGTGTGAAGTTATTTTACGACTGTTAGAACGTCTGTGTTTTATACTTCACCGTTCAGTGTTTGACTTAAACATACATTCCATACAAAATATAGCACTGAAGCAACTTACGAACAAATTCATTTTACGAACAAGCGCTCGGAACGCATCTCGTTCGTAAGGTGGGGAGCATTTGTATACAGTATTTATCACGATCCCTGAATGGGATTAAGTGTCCGTGAGAGTTTTGAAAGGCGCTCAGAAATAAAATGTATCATTTATTATTATTATTACATTGAGAGAAAAATTACACATACAGGTTATTACAACAAACAGTTAAGCAGCAACACATTCTGGCAAAAAGCGGACAAAAAGGACATGTCTACAAGCATTCATAGCCTCTATCAATAAAGACAAATTATGTAGATCAAAAGTTGAAGCCAAAGCCAAAGCCAAAATGGAACTGTATAGTGCCACTTAGCAGTTTTTTTTGACGACGATACTAGTGCAGCGTGTTCTACCGGAAACAAATTCCTTGTGTGTTCTACATGCTTGGCAATAAAGATGATTCTGATTCTGAAGATGATCGTTCTTTATTTGTCCGAATCCATTCGCTGAGAATGTTTGCAAAGATTATGAATCCACAAAACGATGAGAGAATTCTTTGTGCACTTGAAATGCCAGATTTGAAATGTCATTTTGTCCACCGTTTCAAAGCTTTTGTCAAAATACACCGTGCGTGCATTTTAAAACATATGCGGAGGAAATATTTACATTTCCAGCGGTGGATGAGTCGCACATGGCCGTGGTGTATTGCCTGTCCAGCTCAGGAGCATTGTCATTCAGGTCCAACGTCTCGATAGCAACCGTAACCCGAGACACCTGGCTCGGGTTGTCTGAAAAAGCAATTAAGAGACAGATTGTTTACAACACAAAGTCCACACAAAACGGCTCCAAAAATTACATTCTATGTAGAAAATTCCTCGATGCAGTAAACACGCTTGCGAATGCACACAAAGGTGCAACACGCGCTCCATTAAATCGGCTCAATTGTACTTGTGGGTAAACTCCAGCATTTTGGTGTTAATCCAAACCTGAGCACCCATTAGTGAGTTTGCTGAATATAAAGTCAGAGTTGGCTGGTGCTGCCGCTCTCACCTCCTCAGCTGGAAAATAACTGATGTTTCCACTGCGCCAGACACACATAAAATCGTTCCATTCTGAGGCACAGCAACACAAAGAGCGCCCGTGTGTCTGTACAGGGACGGGGAGAACAATCCATCTGCATGGAGTTACGCAAGAGATGTCGTTCAAACGGATTAGCCGTGGGGTCTTCCGTCGCTCATTCACTTGGATTGACACACTTGAACGCGCTGTCACGGCCACGCTTATAACATGCAGGGTCCCCTCCCGCGCTAGACATCACGCTGCCGCATTTTAGGCTGTGGTTGTGACACAATTTGGTGCACCCTGTGGCATTCACGAGACCTGCTAGCTAAACGTCAACACTGTCTCCACTGTTTGTTTATTAGATGGGACTCATTACCATGGACTGACCATGTGTGTGTGATGTATTTCTGTGAAGTGACATCCAAAGAATGACTTCTAACCTCTTTGGGTGGCAATGACAGTAATGTTGTGCCAGTGCTCACGTTCCCGGTCTAATTCTATGGCTGTCGTGATGAGTCCAGAGTCTGGGGTGATGCGAAACAGAGCCTCTGGGTCTGACTGAGGATCAATGGAGAACCTGGAGAATGGCAGGAGAGAAAAATAGTGGGACAGCGAGAAGATAAGTAAAGTAAGGTACAAAAAGAGGGGGGGGGGGTGGATAGAGAGGTAAAGTACAATAAAATACTGACGCTGAAGGGAAGAGAAAAAAGCACAGCGCGTGCAGCAGGCCGACAATGTGCGAGGGAGTGATAAGAGAAAGTCTGCGTTCAAATGGCCAAAGTATTAATACGGGGAGATTCTGAAAGATGATAGAATTTCTTTTGAAGTGTTCCAGATCATTTGAATATCTCTTTTGAAACATCAACTATCATTCCTCCCACACAATCGCTATTAGCACTTTTGCCGACGATAATTGGGACATCATTCAGTTTTGTTGCCGACAAATTACCGCCTCAGCGTCCTCAAAACCATCGAAATAACCTTCTGCAAGAAAGAAGGATCTGCGCAGGCTTCCGTGGTTGCTTTCGGGCTCTGGGGAACAGTGGGTGGGCTTTTGGTTAGCTTAAATAATTTGGTTAGCGGTAAACGTTGCTAAATTTCTATCCAGGGAGCTGAATACCCCTGATTTACAAACGGATCTGTGAATGAATTCTTCCTCTGAGATGTAAAAAAGTGCACTAGTGGACTTTGAAATATCAAATGAAGGCGGTGAAAATATATAAAGCGACTTTTACTTTTCCTCTTATTTGAAACCAGAGAAAACTCTGTGCCAATTATACCTGATGTTATTCGTCAGACCGGTATCTGGGTCCACAGCACTGACTCGGCCCACGGTGCAGGATGGTGGGCAGTTTTCGGAAACATCCATGTGGTACCGTGCCCGGGAGAACCTTGGAGGTTCGTCTGCGTCCAGCACCGCGACTCTGATGGAAGCGCGGTCTTTAATCGATCCTCGACGCAAGAAGCGAGGGTCCACGGTGGGATTGAGAACCTCCACGGAGAAAGAGTAGGAATTGCGGCTTTCGTAGTCTACGGCCTGGAGAGAGAACGAGTGCTATTACGGTTTCTGCATGATATGTGGGACATCACGAGGTAGAACCACTTTTGCTTTCGAGAGACACATTGTAATGTGGATGTGATGGTGCAGGGAAGGGAGAACTAGCAGTGGATCCAAGTGGAGAGCGGGGAAATAGTCAGCAAGGTGGTCCGTAGGGAAAACGCAGAGGTAGTTCGAGCCGAGAGACACAATCGTAAACACAACCAACTGGCACCCACTTCCAGATCAGCACAGTTTTTATACCCAGGTGGTGATTTCAGATCAGCTGCGTGTATACAGGAGACTCCTCTGGCCCATCCTGATGATAACAGGAAGCAAATTAAATCCCCGTCAGTGGATCACCTAAATAAATGAGGAAGTCAGAAAACAAAAAGAGGAGGACCCTGTGACAGCTGATCACGGTGGACTCCGTAACGGCAGTACTTTTAAGAGCAGCTCTTTTTTGCTTTCCCCCCTTCTTTACACGCTATTTTTGGCCTCCAAATACTGCTAGCATCTGTTTGCATATCAAAAGATGGAAAATAAGAACGCCACCGGTCGACGCCAAATTTTGATCACAGATTGCTTTTGACGTTGATTCCAACAATGTCTTTACTTCTAGTGCGTCTGGTTTTTGAGATATTTTCTTTTTGTTGTTGTTGTTGTTTTGAGGCTCAACCACAAAAGCCTATCCTACACATGTTTGGCCCTGTCAAGTCATTTATAGCTAATGTTTCATTAGAAAAAAAAGACCCTAACCTGAACCCAACCCTAATTCATTAAATGGTACTAAACATATAATTATGATATACAAGGATTATTATTATTATTATTATTATTATTATTATTATTATTATTATTATTATTATTATTATTATTATTATCATTATTATCATTATTGTAATTAATATCATTGTTATCATTATTATCATTATAGAGGAGATAAAGTAGGTGGAGGATTTTAAGTACAGTACTTGGGGTCATCTGACCAGAGCAATGGAGAGTGTGGAAAAGAGGTGAAGAAGCGTGTACAGGTAGGGGAACAGCTCGAGAAAAATGTCAGGTGTGTGATAGAAGGGTTTAAGCTCGGATGAAAGGAAAAGGGTATAAAACGGTGGTGAGACCAGCCGTGATGTTTGGACTGGAGACAGGGCCACTGAAGAAAAGACAGGAAGCAGAGCAGCAGGTAGCAGAGCTGAAGATGTTGAGGTTTTCTTTAGGAGTGACCAGGTTGGATAGGATCAGGAATGAGTACATTAGAGGGACAACTCATATTAGAGGCTTTGCAGAGAAAATCAGAGAGGCCAGACTGAGATGGTTTGGACATGTCCAGAGGAGAGAGAGTGACTATATTGGGAGAAGGATGCTGAATCTTGAACTGCCAGGCAGGAGACCGAGACGAAGACCGAAGAGGAGGTTTATGGATGTGGTCTAAGAGGACATGAAGGTAGCTGGTCTGAGAGAAGAGGTGCACAAAACGGGGATAGATGGAGGACATTGAGTCGCTGTGGCGACCACTGAGGGGAAAAGCCGAAAGGAAAAGAAGAAGAAGACTATTATCTTATTATTATTATTGTTTTTGTTGTTCATATTACTTTTGATTATTCTTGTTATTATTATTAATGGTGATGATGATAAGAATAAGAATAAGAAACAGAATAAGAATAAACAGCTCTGAAAATGGGATTCTATTGTGAGAGAAAAATAACGAGAGGCGATGAGCTGCTGAAAAAGAACATTTAAAGGAAGCAAAAGAAGAATAAAACATCATCACCGTGTACTACGCTTTGACTGATAGCCAAAAGAAGTCCTTGAGATTGAGTTTTGGAACGGAACCCGCTCACGTCGTGGTTGCTTGTTACTGGACTTGTTTTGGGACCCTTTTCCCTGCAGTGGTCGTGTGATTAAGGGCCTTATATGTAAAGCAAGATATCCAGCTATGATCATTTCGGCAGGGAAGCTTGTTACACAAAGTGGACCAAGGGAACACATCCGGGAATATTTTTGGGTGTACAAAACATTCATGAGCGCGGGTGTGCTTATGAGCTGCTCCGAAGGCTTTAGATCTTCTGTCACTATGCTTGTTCTTAAAGTATGTCTGTAAGCATGTATCATTCATTGATGAGTGGCACAGAAAAAGAATAGTAGAGGGGCGGATAAATAGGATCTCAGGCTTGGCAGAATATTTGCTGTCAGTTTCTCATAGAATAAAAAAAATCATTGCGAGGGTTCAGGCTTCACTAGGAATATTGATATCCCGCTTCTTCTCTTTTTTATTTCTAATCCTTCATTTTCTTTTCCACCATATCCCCTTTCTCCGTGAGCTGTAAACCTCAGAAAAGTCGCCACTTTCAGCAAGAAAAAAAAATGTAACATTGGAAAAGAAAAAGCAAAGTAATTGCTGGGATACCCCCGGGAGGGGGGGGGGGAGATAAACGCTCTGAACAAAAAGTAAACAACAAAATGTTTGGTGAGAGAGGCAAAGACAAGGAGATAGTGAAAAAAAATATCTTAACGTGGCTCCTATTAACAGGAAGAACTCAAAGAGATGAGTCTTGTGGGGGTTGTCACTTGCTCTGTGAATATACACTCATCACTATCACCCTCCTTTTTCCCATCATGCCAATCTGCCTCCCCCATCTTTCACTGACACGCTCCATCACCCACCCAGCGATGCCCGCCCATCTCATTTTTTCCTAATGTGTCGGTGACAGTGGGGCAAGCTCTAACAAACCTCCTCACACACTCCAAAGCTTCAGCCCTCATTGGTCCTAAAAGGAAACACTTATCACCCACAAGCTCAAGTGCACCATGTTTTGCTCCCCGCATCAATTATTTGACTGGCGTCTATTAATATTTTCATGCACAGACACGTTCTCCTGGTTCACATTTTTACTTTTCTCTGCCTCCAACCAATTTTCTCTCACCTTGGCCGTCAATTCCGCACTGCAGGCCTTGATCATTGTTCGGGTTTTGCCTTATATTGTCAACGAGATGGCAGTTATATTGTAGTCATAATGAGTAAGCCTCCCGGTGAATGGTTCTTTGTGTGCGTGGTGCGCACCACAAACACAAAGCTGTGAGTTCAACTTCCCTGTGAGCGATTTTAATGATTTAATGAATATGAACAAAATATACCCTCTACCTTCACAATGACGTTCACAAATTCACTGCCATTCCCGAAATTATTCGGGAATTGAAAATATGACGTGGAGCGCCATTCCCAAATTTGTTTGTGTTTTGGTTTTTCTTGTGGGGGGTGTCGATGAAGTGCTGGTCAGACTTCTGGCCAATTTTTTCCCTCCCACGGGGCGGCAGCATTTGCCTTTTTTTACAGCCGCCCCCATTTCAAGCTCAAATAACTCCATACCCATATCATTGAGGAATTTACTTTTTTTCTGATGAAAGAAGAGAGTGTAAGGTTTCTTCCGCTGCATTGAATGTTTATGTAGTCCTTAAACTCCATATTCTTTGGGTCCTGGAATTTAAGTCAAAATGACAGAAATCCTAGCACTGGAGTGGACACATCGTCTGGCAGTGAATGAGTTCAGTGACAGGTTGTTGTAAAAAGAAGATATGGGAAATGGACTGATAAATGTGCCATATGGGCCCAATCAGTCCTTTTTCAAACCCCCCCCCTCAAGTTATTTATTTATGTATCTATTTTCGTTCATTTCATTTATTTGTGTATTTGTTCATTTATTTATTTATTTGTTCATTTATTCATTTTATTTTACTAATGTTGTTACCAGAATTTCCATCCAGGAAGGGAGGAGATCACAACAGTGTAAACAGGGAGGAGGTAGAAGTATTTTGGGGTAACTTACATATGAGCCAATGGGAGCAGGTGGTTGCTGTGGTTATTATTATTATTATTATTATTAGTAGTAGTAGTAGTAGTAGTAGTAGTATTACTAGTATTACTAGTAATACAGTACATATTTAATATTAATAATAATACTGTTCTTTTTCTTGTTATTATCGTTATTGGTATAGGCAGCAGTAGCAGTAGTAGTAGTATTATCACTCAATTTTTGAATATGTCAACTCTTGTACGTCCCCCAAATGGGCAGGCTAACAAGTATGCATTGAAGGTAGGGGCAAATGTATTCAAGAGAAGGTGTCCATTTTAGTTAAGAAACGCAGTGGCAAAAAAGTTGCCTGAATTATAAATAAACCCATACGTGCAGATATAGGAAAAAAACAATTTATTACATGAGAAAACCATCATTGTATTTAAAAAGTATGCAATTATTCGTTTAAAAAAGATTCCGCATCTACAATGAGGACGAATATGATTTAGAGCTTTGGTCGTTTTAAAGAATAGCTAATGGAAAATAAATTATTGATATTTAGAACCCACACAAAATAAATATATTCATCCAAAATTGGACATGCGCACGCATAAATATGCAAAAATGCACGCACACTTTTTAAACAATTTTTTACTTCTTTCTATTATGCACTAATTTCATGGTCCCTTTTGTAACTCATTTGAGTGGGTGTTAAGAGAAAGGATTAAGATTCATAATAGTGGCCATTATGAAATGCGTCAGCCTCCCATCGGGCGAATCGAACTAATCTGTGACTGATTGGCCAACGGTTGACATGGATTAGCTCGAAAAACAGAAATATTAAGACAAGCAAAATGATTGTATTTGAGAGCGTTTTGTGGTCTGATGAGCCACAGATCAACCTTGGCCAAAGTAGTAAAAAAATGGCTAGAGCTTGGAGATATTCGTTCATGATTTCAAAATTCCAAACCAAGAAAAAGGGCTCGACACGGGCAAGAATGGAAATAGTTAAGTAAATATACAGAAACAAACCCGATAAAGAAATTCCGATCACCAAATGTACTTTTGGTGTTTCTAAAATGTTAATGTCTAGAGATCGATTACTTGGATTTGCTGGGTTTCAGTTTTTTTCTCTTGCATTCAGAATCATCCAGTTTGAACATCCCGTGTAATTTATGTTATAATTTCGGTTGTAATTTCTCCTAATTATGAGAGACATTCAAGCCTCTCATAATTAGGAGAAATGAATGCGCTAACTTACTTGCTGGAGTAATGAAACGTGCTGCACGCCTCCCCAAAGAAACTGACCTGGACGTAAACATGCTCAGTTTACAGTGTGTGTGCATATGTGTGTGTGTGTGTTTGGGTTTGGCTCACATACAATCGATGCACACGACTTGCCAGGCTTAGTTGGATGTTCTCAGGTGGTTCTCTGTAATTGATGACTTTCAAAATGACTTTCAAAAGAGTCGCGGATCGTTTGAACACAAGGAGAGCATCTGCACCACAGGCAGCTTTACTTCCTGTGCGGGTGTCCAGCTGTCCTTGTCTTTTTTGTTTCCTCCCAACTGTACCTTCCGAATCAAAATCGTACATGTCTGATGACAAGCGCTTTAGACATTCCTGCCAACAAGCATAACTCCAAGAGTTGCGAGAACCAAGCTTCTCCTTAATCTCCCTTTTGACTTTGTTCTCCCGATGTTGTCTTTCCTCTTCCCCTGATGTCACTCTCAAATCCTACGAGCCTCCCATTTTCAACTTGTGACCAAGACATCGCTCTCTCTCTACTTTCTCCTCATCGCTTTCTTCCTCTGCGGGGGTGATCACAATTTCTCTGGGTGAGAAAACAAACATGGATAATCCCGGCCGAGCTCGCTTCTGGTGTGTGCCCGAGGATCAGACGGCCGTTTTAAGCATGAGCATATGGAAATCATCACCGCAAAGTGACATTTGCACAAGCTTGCTTGTCCCTCGGGTATGTTGCGGAATTCTGAAGAGATATTTTACAGTGAAAAAAAAATAATATTTACATCCAACAACTACCGATGAGAAGGTTTCTTCAGCCGTCATCTGTACAAAAGTGAAGGTTTCGGACGTTTCGCCTCCTATCCAAGAGGCTTCGTCAGCGAACTAAAGTCTGCCTGGTCGTATCGGCCCCATTTATATATCCCTAATGTCCAGACATGGTGGCGCCGGACACAGCTATGATAGGTCCCTACTCTCAGGTTGGGGGGGCAGAGGACCCCTCCCTGTGGCCCCACTGATTGTTCCTACGTTCCTGATTAACGACTGGCCTATTACCCCCACTCCCACCGGTATCACCTCATCAGCATAACGACCCTCATCAGCATAACGAAAGTTGCCTAACCTGTTTTGCCTAAGCAGGCTATTGTATGAACGATCCAAATTGAACCTCACCCCACCAGACCGGTTTAATGAAGGATTTTGTTGTTTTATAAGAATCGCTTCTTTTACCCCCCTTTCAAACCACCTATGTTCTTTCGCTAAGATTTTAACCTCATTGTCGTCAAATGAGTGGTTGCTAGCTTTTAGGTGCAAATGTACTGCCGATTGAGGCCCACTAGTATTATCCCTGCGATGTTGATAAAGTCTTTTTTTGAGAATTTGTTGAATCTCCCCAATGTACTGCTCTTTACAATTTTCATTCTTACAATGTATGGAATAAACTACATTACTGCTGATGAGGGTCGTTATGCTGATGAGGTGATACCGGTGGGAGTGGGGGTAATAGGCCAGTCGTTAATCAGGAACGTAGGAACAATCAGTGGGGCCACATGGAGGAGTCCTCTGCCCCCCCAACCTGAGAGTAGGGACCTATCATAGCTGTGTCCGGCGTCACCATGTCTGGACATTAGGGATATATAAATGGGGCCGATACGACCAGGCAGACTTTAGTTCGCTGACGAAGCCTCTTGGATAGGAGGCGAAACGTCCGAAACCTTCACTTTTGTACAGATGACGGCTGAAGAAACCTTCTCATCGATGGACCACTCCTGTACGACTGAGAGCTTACACAGACGTATCCAACAACTACGTTGCATAAATATACAGCCCCCTCGCTATAAGCACATATATCTTGTAACTTTCAGAATCAATCAGAATCAGAAAACCTTTAATCGTCCCAGAATGGGAAAATTTGCAGTCCACGGCAGCAATTTGAAAGGGGGTGAAAGGATAAAAAACAAGATATTCTAAGAATTCTAAAAATGTCAGAAGACTGAGATGTATACTGTAAATGTGCAAAAATGTTTCATAAAAAACTGTACAAGTATCAAAGAAAAGGTATATTGATATAACTAATCAATGATGTGGAAGAAAATTTTCAATTGGTGGAACCAGCACAGACTTTTCCGGGGGGTGTTGGCAGCATGATCTTTACCAAAGTAGTCGTATGATGTAAAGATCGACAGCAACTGACGTGCATAATAATTTCTAGTTAGCGCTTAATATTTCACCAATTTCATAATTCACGAGCAGAACCGAATTAACCTTTCGTGACATCACAGATGCATCGATACGGAATTTATACATTGTGACATGAATTTATTGTGCGTGCTGTATTTATTCCACAATCGGATTGAATTGATCCACCTTGGGATTGTACACACGATTGTCCAATGCCATCCACCCATGTCAAATCAATTCTCCTGAAATGAGTGAGATTTGACTTCTTTTCAATGTTTATGATTTAAAAGGAACCTTGATGAGCACACCAGCGACGAAGCAAGAGCCCACCCACCGAATCATTCCCGCTGTCCATTAGTAGGCGCGACTGAAGTCGAGGAGCAATTGCGCCACTGAAGGCGATGCTAATTCGCCAATTACCTTCCACTTATAGTTGGGCCTTGTTCATACATGCTCTATCAAAATTTAATTGGGTGCGATATGCGCAGCCTTTTTTACAAAATGGCATGCGGTGAGCTTGCCAAAGAAAAACAAAATAGGTTATAAAAAGGAAAAATGGGATAAATCCAGGAAAAAATAGGGGAATGAATTTGAAATGCGTGGATGTAATTGTGGAATAAGGCTTCGTCATAGACAAACAATCTAAAGTGGCCTGCAGACAACGTTCAGAGCAGTGGGGGGGCATGCCAAGAATGCCTTTGGAAGATTTCTCTGCGACTTTGCATCTGCTTGCGTTTAAATTTTGGGCATCTCATGCATTCGTGACTTTTGCAGGCAATTGGGTCACAGAGGGCCTTAGTAAGTGCGCAACGACAGTAGCTGATAATGGCGGCAGAGGGTTAGTTGGATGCTTTTTTTTTGTTGTTGCCGGAAGGAACAGAAAGTAAATAAACAGCGATAAGCAGCAGGCGGCTTCATCCGGAGGCCAGACTTGCGGGATTTGAATGACCCGCCTTCTTTTTAGTCATCCATCACATTTCCGTGTCTTGGCCGTTCCGGTGCATCTCACCCACGTCTTCTTCTGCCTGCAGTCTTTTTCTACTCTCCTGACCTCATTTTAACTCCTTCCGTCAGCTCCCGCTCTCGAAATCCGCTTGAACATACAATCCGAGTCTCTTCACCACCCGCCGTCCGCCATCATCCCATGGAGAATGGACGACGCGGCGTCTTTCTTTCCGTTCTCACCTTGTGTCATCCGTCCTCACGGTTGCAACCGAGACAGCGGCAAGGTCAAGTGAGTCATCGCCGGCGCCTTTGTGTACACGAGCTCCCAGCGGTTTATTCTTTCCCTCGTCCTCGTACTTGTCCCCGCACAGCATGTTTTCAGAATGTGTGTGTTTGTAATCTTCCGTCGGCTGTTAAAGCGATTCGGAAGGCGGGGGTCAAGGCCAACTTGACGGCGACACAAATTGTTTTGCTGGGAAGTCCCTCCTGCTCTGGAAGGGGGTTGAGGGCACACAGATCCTATCGCATACCGCCCATCCCACCTCTCCTCTTCATTTCAGGCTACAGGCTGCTCATTATTGCCCTAAATTAAAGGACAACCGACGCCTCCGGACAAGTTGTGTCCATAATTTGTAAAATCACTTCAAATGACTTCTACTGAGCGTATTTTACAAAGATTCCACCGCGTATAGCTATATTTTACGTTTTAAGACTCGCGCTGAATATTCAGGAAGTCTTGTTTTCGAGTTGATGACGATGCCAGACGTGACGTCACGTCTGGAACGCCCCTGACCGAGATAGCGACACAAAATGCATTTTGGGCATTTTGTTTGGTCTGAAAACATCGTGTTGATGGCGAAATTAGAAGGAAAACACATAACTAACGCAATGGTGAATCGTTGTGTGTTGCACCGAGACTACTATTTGATACTAGTTGACACAAATTCCCAGCAGACAAATCAGCCCATTTCCAACGGAGCTTGTGCGCCATCTTGTGCATTTTCTGGGAGCTACATTTCAGTCCAGACGCCTCAAAATGATACGGAAGGACTTCTTTAATCGATTGCAAGCATTTATGCTTTCCTCTTTAGAACTATTTGAATCATATTCATAACTGGATGAGTAACAAGAAAGCATCTTCTCAGAATCTGAAGCCATTGTTTTGATTCTAGAGTAGAGCAAGGCAAGACGTCCTGGCGTGACGTCACGAACAAGGGGGCGGGACTTTCTGAAACTCACAATTTCCGATGTCATTTTGAAGTAGTTTTGGGACACTGTCATTTTTATTGGTGTTTTGCATTTTACTAAAAATATCAGCCTGCGCATTTTGGGTATTTTAGATGCTATAAAACATGTTTTTTGTGTCAGTTAGGAAACAAAAAAAATTGTCGGTTGTCCTTTAAATCAACACAGTAAAACATGCACAATCCACGTCAAAATAATATCTAATTGATCTTGTGCTTTTGTAGGAGTTGCAGGATTGTCATTCACAGGCTTCAGGTTTTTCTTAACTCATCTCATCGACCTCCTTGTTCCGGCGCTCCGTCCTGTCAATGCTTCATGGGACCTCATTCCAACTCCCCTGTTTCAACCCTCTCATCTTCTCCGCTTTTATTCATTCCTTTCCTTTCTCATCAGTCTCTGGGCCTAACTTTCAATTTCTTTCTTGCAGCACATCACACAGTATCAGGACTCTCTCCAACGCTCTGTTTCACTTCAAAGGAGATTTGGAGGAGGAAACAATCCTGTTCTACAAAAACCTCAAAGTTTGGATTGGTGTTTTTTTTTGTCCCGGCAATCCGACTGAACTGAGCTGAGTCATATCAAAAGAATATCACATGGGCTTCATTTTAGCTATGCAATTACTATTTACATTCCCAAAACTGAAATATATATATATATATATATATATATATATATATATATGTGTAAGTATATGTGTGTGTGTGTGTGTGTGTGTGTGTGTGTGTGTGCGTGCGTGTGTGTGTGTGCGTGCGTGCGTGTGTGCGTGCGTGTGTGTGTCTGTGCGTGTGTGTGTCTGTGTGTATGTGTCTCTAACCCCTCCTCGGCTCACTGCTGCGTGTATCCTGCTGCGTATGTCCCCTCCCTCCTCTACCACGGATCTTGACCAATTACATGCGGCTTTAACCAAAGACTAGGGGGCGGAGAATAGAGGAAAAAAAGTCAGCTGCCATTTTCAACACCTTCTTAGGCGCGCCAAGAACCGGCTCGTTCGCGAACGAAACATCACTCATTTTGTCACTTCGTGTGTTTCCCGAAAAGTAGTTCGTATGTCAAGATTATAGTTAACGAATTTAACGTTCGTAAGTCGAAAAGTTCGTTAGCTAAAGCCTTCGTACGCCGAGGTATCACTGTACTTCATTGATAGCTCAGTTACATAAATAAATACATATATTTTTTAAAGCATCTATTGAAAAATGTGTTATGAATATCTTTCTGCTTCCATGAGCCGACAATTTATAACTTGATGAGCCATGACAAGCGACGAGCATTTAGTGTTATAGATTGTGCGACAATTGTAATATTGTCCAACTCTTTAACTGACAAAACACCACAACTTTGGGGCACGAGCCTGCCCATTTGGGACATGAAAAAGAGTTGACATATTCAAAAATTGAGTGATAATAACAATCATAAAATTATTATTAAAATAATAATAATAATAATCATCATCATCATCTTATTAACAATTTTAGTGAAACAATTAGAACATTCCTACTAATATTACTAATAATATCATGACTATTAAATATGTATTGTATTGTATTTTATTAGTATTAATAAGATGAATAATAACAGTATTTGTAATAATAATAACCACAGTATTATTTGTAATAATCGTATTCTTAGTAGTAGTAATATTAAATATGTATTCATAATAATAATAATAATAATAATAATAATAATAATAATAGTAATAGTACTACTAATAGTACAATTAATAATAATAATAATAATACAATTAGATTATTAATAGTAGTAAAATTAATATTATTAGGACTATTAAATACCATATGCGTATTGTGTTATTAATACTAATAATAATAGTAATAACAGTAGTTGTAATAATAATAATAACAATGACAGTATTGTTCGTAATAATAGTATTATTAGTCATAGTAATATTAAATATGTATTGTATTGTATGAGTAATAATAATAATAACAATAATGGAAATAATAGTAACAATAATAGTATTATTATTAATAATAATAATAATACAGTAAAGTCTCGTTATATCGATATCGGATATATCGATAGTCCCGGTTATATCGATACTATTTCTATGCACGCACGGAGAAAATTACATGCAAACAGGGTCGGATATATCGATAGTCCCGGTTATATCGATATTTTTTCGGACTCCCTTGAATATCGATATAACGAGACTTTACTGTAATAATAATAATAATAATAATAATAATAATAATAATAATAATAATAATAATAATAATAATAATGTTGCGATTTCTCCTCTGAGCAGCTTGGGGGCTCCAACTTTCAGCTGTCTATCTGGCGCTCCAAGAGGCATTCATGATAATGATGGCACGTGTTCCGATGGGAAATGTAGCGTGTCACCAAAGTTGACGTTTAGTCGACGCCATCAGGCAGCCTCTCTTGCACCGAGCTTGCGTTCCCCCGCTTACAAAATTGCGTCGTGATCGCACACGAGGTTGAAGAGAACATATTTATGTGTGTCGAATGTTGGGGAGGATTTTGAGCAGATGCTCTAAAAAGAATGCATGAAGCTCTCGTGGTCCATTTCCTACTCAACGCTCACTTCATATGATGCGTACATGATGACGACTTGCATCCCGGCACGTTTCCGTTCGGCGTATTTGAATAAACTGAAACGGGATTGAGCAGGTGAGTGCGGCCGTACGTTTTCATGAGGATGTGATTATCGCGAGGGTGACAGCCATCTTAGCAAATGATCATCATCTCGCATTGCACTCGGGGGAACTATTAGCCAGCTGAACCCAGAACCAAATAAGCGGATTTTCATTTTCCCTTCTGCTGATACAAACCTTGCAAAACGGAATTGTTGGCTGAAAGGCGGCCATAACTCGTCCTAACAATTTTCTCTCTCATTAGGAATTATTTTTATTGAAATGCGATGACTTTTTTGGCATATTTGGGCCGAAAAGGATATTTACAATTTTAAAATACAACACCCTGGGGCTGACCATGCATTTATTCTTCGCATTTTGAACATTGTGTGGAGTGCACACAATTGACTTGCAGGTTCACACTCTCACCTCTCACACCCCCACGACCAATGTGTTTTTTTTTTTTACTTTTTAAGAATTCCTATTTTTAATTAATTCACTGCCAGATGTGCAAAAATATGTCCACTCCAGTGCCAGGGTTGTTGTCATTGTCACTAGAATTCCAGGACCCACAAAATATTGAGTTTTAGGACAACATAAACATTCAGGACAGCGTTAGAATACTCTCTTCTTTCATCAGAATCAAAGCTGATTCTGAAAAAAAAAACAATTAATTCCTAAATGATATGGGTTTGGAGTTATATGAGGTTGAAATGAGGGTGGCTGTCCAAAATAATAATAATAATAATAACAATAATACTAATAATGATAATACATTACAATACATACATATTGATTTATATAGCGCTTTGAAAACAGCTGAAGCTGGAACAAAGCGCTAACATGGACAAAAGGGAAATGCTTCCCCTTTGTGGATAAGAAAAAAACATTGCCAGAGGGCATGGCCAGTGCTTTATCGGTACCCAAGCATGAAAAAACAAAATCCGAACAAATTCGAAAATGGCGCTCTACGTCATATTTTCAATACCCGAATAAATTCGTGAATGAGTTAAATGGAGGTTTCTACTAGGATAATTACAGTGTAACACCGTCACATAGTTCCCGATAACACTTCGGTGGTTCACCAAACGCAAAGACAACAACAAAACACATCAAGATGGCAAGCACAGTCACACAAGACCTGCTTTCAGCCACAGATCACGGCACGACACTCACACGCAGGCTTGCTGATGTTACAAACACCTCACTCGGTCCTGTCTCTTAAAAGCAAGCGTATATGTTAGAGCGAAAAAAAACACAACTTTCCTTATTTATGACTTTTTTGAAAGTGTTCTCTCGATAATTGTGACTTTCACATAACGTGGGTGGGTTTGAAACGTGTCCGCTGCAATAAGCGCGTTCACTGCTATGTCAATAACATACGAGATTAACCTGAAAAGATCAGGATCGTTATCGGGCTCCTGCATAGCTTGCTGATGAGCCGATCATTTAAATCAGGTTGATTGATGGAGGGAAACATGCAAGATCTGTGCCTTGGAGAAGCAAAGTTGGTGACCTCTGATCCATACGATGACGATGGACCAGGGCGATCGGAGACTTTCTGTCAATGTTCTGTCAACCTTCCCTCACCTTGTTGAGTATGATGAGCGCCTCTTGGTTGACCGCTGTGATGTTGAATGTGTCTCCGGTCTCGCCTTCTAAGATGGCGTATTCCAACTTGGCGTTGTCGCCAAGGTCGGCGTCGCTTGCCGAGATCCGGCCGATTTCAGCCCCTGGCACGGCTAGCTCGGATACGGAGAAGGACCACATACCTGTGGCGGACAAGAGGAGAAATACAATGAGGAAAGCCCAGTTAAATATGTGGAATTCAAAGAAGATTCAACTAACAATGTAAAAATAACTAACTCATTCACTGCCATTCCCAAATTTATTCGGGAATTGAAAATATGACGTGGAGCGCCATTCCCGAATTTGTTCGGGTTTTGGTTTTTCTTGCGGGGGTGAGGGGTTGCCGATAAAGCGCTGGTCAGAGCTCTGGCGATGTTTTTCCCTCCCACGAGGGGGCAGCATTGGCCTTTTGTACGGCTGCCCCCATTTCAAGCTCAGATAACTACAGGCACTAACTTAGGAATTAACTTTTTTTCTGATGAAAGAAGAGACTAAAGTTTCTTACGCTCCATTGAATGTTCATCTCAATATTCTGTGGGTCCTGCAATTTCAGTGAAAATGACAAAAATCCTGGTACTGGAGTGTACACATTTTTGCACATCGTGTGGCAGTGGTTTGCAACCAACTGGTGGCACTGTAGGGCCCGCCTGCAGCTGCACAGATGTTGGTCGTTTTCATCAGTGGCAGTTAAAAGGACTCCCGGCACGACCATTCAGTGTCTTTCCACCCTGTCAGGTATGTTTCATTTTGTCATGTTTTACTCCTGATTTTGTTTGCTACTTTGTTCTGCTAACTTTGTTGTTTGAGATTTGGTTCCTGCTGACTTTATTTAATACAATTTGACAAATACACCCAGTTCCTCCCCCCTGTCTGCATTTTTGGGGCCCACCACCACCACCACCACCTTGCAAATCGTGACAGGCAGTTGTTAATTACTAATGGTAATTAATTAATATATAAAAAACAAATATTAATCATCCGTCCATCTATTTTCTTCCACTTATTGTACGGGCAGCAGCTTTAGCTGGGAAATGCAGACTTCCCTCTCCCTAGCCCCTTCATCCAACCTTCTGGGGCTATTAAAAAAATAATGCTGAACATCACACGAGCTTTATTGGGGGGAACGTGTTGGTACATGGTGTACTTGACAAAAGGGACAATCAGTGCCAGTGAAATGGCATTTGATGTGGGACGATGGCCCCGCCTCCCATCTGGAAGTGACGCATATTCGCGGGGCTCAAAAGCAGACCAGTCGAAATGACGTGCTTTTTTGCTAATGAGTTGGGGGCAAATTATTGACATGTCAGAGACGATAGAACGGCGCCAAAAAGCTGGAATGGGAAAAGAAGCCGGATGTCGGAATTATCAGCAACCTCCCAAGCCCACAAAGAGTCCTCAAATCCCTTCCTTCTCTGATGGATGGGAAGGGAGGAAGGCATGAACATTCCTGCATTCTTTGATGGTGAGTCCAGGAGGAGGCTTGAAGGAAGGGGTAAGGAGGGGGGGGGGGGCATAAAATGGACGAGAGGATTCTGGCTAGTCCAATTGAGGCATCAGAGTTGGGTGTTGAGTGGGCGACAAAATGAGAGACGACAACTGGATTCTCTGCCCAGACGTGATTTCATCTCTGCACGTGGAGTGTAGGGATAAGACGTTGACTTCTATCGCAATGCTATTACGTTTAATAATAAAAGAGAGTTACTTTTCTTTCCTATTTTCCCAGTAAGGCAATATAATACATGGCCAGTTGCTATTTATCTTACCGTGTGCCGAAAGGTACCCGAATGTCATTAGCTGTTTCAGAGCGCTTCTCTGCTGTCAGTCGCCGTAAGATGAAACGTCAAGCGGGTTTCCGGCCATCCATTAGTCCAAGAATACTTGGGTTTGCACGCTACAGATACACTTCCCTTTACCCATATCAGATTAACTCATTCACTACCAGACGATGTGCAAAAATGTGTCCACTCCAGTGTCAGGGTTTTTATAATTGTCACTCGAATTCCAGGACCCACAGAATATTGATTTTCAGGACAACATCAACATTTTATGCAGCATAAGAAACCTTGTACTCGCTTCTTTCATCAGAAAAAAAGAGTTAATTCCTAAGTTATATGGGTCTAGAGTTATCTGAGCTTGAAATGAGGGTGGCTGTCCAAAATACAATGCAATGCATACATAGTGCTTTATATAGCAAAAAAAGTAACGGAGATGAGCAGAAATAAAGATGCCCTAAGTTCCGGGGACAAAAATACACAAAAAAAACGATCTGACAAATACATAAACAAAATAGTAGGATGGACAGGGAGTCAAATAGGGTTAGGAGCTGCCCTGGGGCCGCCATGATGTAATACTACACAATGGTGCTTTTTTTCAAATTTTGTATTGAGTTCATACATACTGAATCATTTTTCAGTAAAAACAAGTTACTTATAGAAGCATTAACATACATTCATACAAAACTTAGCACTGAAGCAACTTACGAACGAATTCACCTTACGAACAGTTGCTCGGAACGTATCTCGTTCGTAAGTTGGTGAGTGTCTGCACGGCTAAAGCTGGAATAAAGCGTGAACATGGAAAAAACGAATATGCTGCCCCCTTGTGGAAGAGAAAAAACATTGCCAGAGGCCATGGCCAGCACTTTATCGGCCCCAAACAAGAAGAAACAAAACCAGAACTCGGGAATGCGCTCTACGTCATATTTCCTACTCCTGAATAAATTTGTGAATGAGTTAAAAAAAGATCCCAATTAGGCTGTCATTTTGTTTTTTTCACTTTAGACAAAAAAAGGAAGATAATGGAGATCGAACAACAGATTGCATTCAAACTGAGGTTACCCTGCATCCTACTTTGGCTCCGATGAAATTGATTGTGCTAGAATGTCAACAACCGACCAACTGTGGGTGGGGGGGAAATGATGGATGCCGTAAAATCACTTTATATGTCTGAATCACTTTTCTTGGTCACATTCCCATCCTTCAACGGCGTTGATGAATGGATGGCCGGATAAACGGTTGGATGGATGGCTAAGAAGCTTTGCAAAAAAAAAAATGACTGGCTCGACTCAGGAGCGCCTTGATGAAGTGGTGGCAGAACAGCTGACTGAATGAGTGACTGATGCGGGCAAGAAAGGTAGAAAGAATCGTCTGTGACAAGCTGAAACCATTTTGACTCTTCTGTACTCCACTTGTGAGAAGGGAGAAATGACAAACGTGGTCGAGAGGATCCTACCCAGAGACAAAATGACGAAAATGGAGACTGGTCCATAACTACCTTTGTACAGACGCTTCCCAACTTTCGAACGAGATACGTTCCGAGCAATCGTTCGTAAGGTGAATTAGTTCGTAAGTTGCTTCAGTGCTAAATTTTCTATGGAATGTATGTTTAAAGGACAACCGACGCCTCCGGACAAGTTGTGTCCATAATTTGTAAAATCACTTCGAATGACTTCCACTGAGCGTATTTTACAAAGATTCCACCCCATATAGCTATATTTTACGTTTTAAGACTCGCGCTGAATATTCAGGAAGTCTTGTTTTCAAGTTGGTGACGATTCTAGACGTGACGCCATGTCTGGAACGCCCCTGACCGAGAAAGCGACACACAATGCATTTTGGGTACTTTGTTTGGTCTGAAAACATCATGTTGATGGCGAAATTACAAGGAAAACACAAATAACGCGATGGTGAATCGTGTGTTGCACCAAGACTACTATTTGATACTAGTTGACACAAATTGCCAGCAGACAAATCAGCCCATTTCCAACGGAGCTTGGGCGCCATCTTGTGCATTTTCTGGGACGCTACATTGCTGTCATTGACGGCTCGAATTGATATTGTTTTGATTCTGGAGCAAGGCAAGACGTCTTGGCGTGACGTCACGAACAAGGGGGCGGGACCTTCTAAAACTGAAACTTCCTGACGTCATTTTGAAGTAGTTGTGGGAAACTTTAAGTCATTTTTATTGGTGTTTTTCATTTGACTAAAAATATCAGCCTGCGTATTTTGGGTATTTTAGATGCTATAAAACATTTTTCTGATGTCAGTTAGGAAACAAAAAATGGTGTTGGTTGTCCTTTAAGGCAAGTAACCTGAAAAATAAACACAAATAAATATATGTTCTATAAAGATTCAGCACGTATGAACTTGATACAAATTTTTAAAAAAGCAGCATTGTGTAGTATGACGTCATGGCGCCCCCAGCGCGGCTGCCTCTACAGCAGCTCCTAACCATGTTTGAATCCCTTTACGTCCTACTATTTTGTTTATGTATCTGTCCGATCGTGTTTTGTGTATTTTTGTCCCCAAAACCTAGGGGCATCTTTATTTCTGCTCATTTCTGTTATTTTTTACGTTTTTGTGACTGTTGTGAAAGTGGAAACCACTCGCACATGTGATTCCACTCTTTACAGTCGAGACCAGCTGCTAGCATGGTGAGCTAATCGCGGGCTAGCGGCCTCCAAACCAGACATCTCCGATGAAATAAAGAGAAGAAACCGGGGCTGCAGAACGAGGAGAAGATACCGACTTGTCCACCCGTCCGTCATTATGGGGAATGTGAGATCGCTCCCATACAAGATGGAGGAGCTAGCGGGGCTACCGCAACATCTGATGGAGAACGGTGAAACCAGTTTGCTGCTCCTCACGGAAACACGGCTGTCGGTGATCAGTCCGGACACACACACACACACACACACACACACACACACACACACACACACACACACACACACACACACACACACACACACACACACACACACACACACACACACACACACACTACTACTACTGGCTGTCCATCATAGGTGATGCTCCTAGGGAGGGGATGTTGGGGCGGGAGGGCGGGGGTGGTAGCGACGGTGTCGCTGGTGCCATTTCTCATGGGCAACACACACACACACAAACACACACACACACACACACACACACACACACACAGAGTCGGAGGGCTTTCAATTGTGCGGACAGAAATGCAGGAGTGGTAAGAAGAAAGGAGGGGGGAATTGCTATGTTTGTGAATGACAAATGGTGCAATCCTGGTCACATCACGATCAAAGAGAAACATTGAACATTTTTCAACATACCCACAAAAATGTTCAGATGTACCGTTGTTCGTAACACAAACGCTCCTAAGTAGGTGAGCGTCTGTATTCAGTTTGATATTAAAGCGGAAAAGATGGGATTTGATATGCACTACTAAAGCATATCATGAGGAAACAGTGTATGAAAAAAAACAAAAAGTATTAAAAATATGCCTTTATTAGCAAGCGTGGGTTTAATTAGTTTTTTTAATTCTCATTTTCCATTTGCTCAACCCCTCTTAATTCAGCTCCAAAGACTCAGTGAAACATAATTAAGGAATCATCATTCTTCGAGATTACTTATTACCTAAAGGTTTGGGTTATCCGCATCGTGATCGTGACTCTTTGCAAATGCAACCAGAGCGAGCGGAAATTTCGCAACCTTTTTTGTAAGATCACGTCACTCAATTTTCCGTCATTGTGCTTGAGCGAGAAAGTAAAGGCAATTAACACAAGGAGCCGTTTTACCTCAAGGAAGTGGAAAGACGACACCCGATTTGACTGGATTAGAAAGGGGCAGGATTCCTCCGGAGACAAAACAACCGACGCCTTTATCAGCGCAATATCTCCATCCCAAAGCGCAAAAATCACATTTGCCTATCGAAGGATTAAATGAACATAAAAATGGCATACATGGGAAATGGCGAGCTTTGAAAAGTCCAAATCTAATTTCTGCTTTTTGAAATCCCCCCCCAACCCTCCGTTGCAATGATTACCATTTTTGTGCATATTCGAGCAGCTGCCTTGCTAGCCATCAGAGCCCAAGTTGTCGAGAAAGCCAGAAATAAATGCATTTATGCAGAAAAATAGAGGTTTAGCATGTTAAATGAGTTTGTGAAAATAGTTTCCTACCTATCTCGACTCCCCGTCATTTAGCATGTTTTCTCTAAAACGGAATTCTCTTTGAAGAAAAATCAGGCTGCTGAGAAGTAAAATCTTTAATTGCAAGTACAGGGTTGATAACGTCGGACCACGTGGGAGCCTTGGCAGAATTGCGAGGGGAAAAAATGCAGGTGCAGAGAGACCAACTCCAGACTCATTTATATGCGTACATGATTGTCTCCCCACCTTCTTATTCCCATTTTGGAATTCATAATAAGTTGAGGCGGCCATAGCCGATGTTGCCTAAAAGCTGCAAGTGCACAGCAAATGACTTGAAGAGCGTCAGCGCAGAGCGCCGATGCGTATGTGGAACTGTCGCGGCTTGGAATTGAAGCGGATTTAGGTTGGACAGGGTATATGAGACAATCTATTTTTGTCAATGGATGCTACAGCTTTTGCTACAGCGTTTGCTTTTAACATTTAGCTTGTACGTCTGTGTAAGCTCTCAGTTGTACAGGAGTGGTCCATTGATGAGAAGGTTTCTTCAGCCGTCATCTGTACAAATTTCTGGACATTAGGGATATATAAATAGGGTCGATACGACCAGCCAGACTTTAGTTCGCTGACGAAGCCTCTTGGATAGGAGGCGAAACGTCCGAAACCTTCACTTTTGTACAGATGACGGCTGAAGAAACCTTCTCATCCATTTAGCTTGTAGTAGACGTGCACAGTCCACCATGATGTCCCTGATTAACTGCTGAAAAGGACACTTTGATCCTCTCCTCTTTCACCGAGAACTGCTTCATGTCACAAAGAGGGTACAGCAAGTGCTGAAGAATGAATGACTCTCTGTCTTTGTGTTGTCATGTTATTTAGTTTTTTTGTTACTTCAAGATGGTGCCGCGAAAGTGACTGCCTTTCCAGCAGCTCCTGTATTTTATTTTCTACTCCTCTTCCTTTCATAACTTTGCTGCTGTGAAATGTAAATTTCTCCACTGTGAGACGAATAAAGGTACATCCAATCCAATGCAAATGTTAACCAAAAATATTTTTGGGGGGAGCTTCATAAAAACGAAATTTAAATTTTTATTGAGCACATGTGATTAAAAAAATTGGCTTCATAAAAAAGAAATTGAAAATTTGATTTAACACATGGTTGATAAAATTGTAAAAAAAGCACCACTTTCTAGTTTCATAATAAAATATTTGAATTTTGAAAGTGAAATTGGTAAAAAAATGACCCTTTTTGGCTTAATAAAACTAAATTGAAATTTTGGTTTAGCACATGCGATTCATAAAAATTGTTCCAAATTTTTTTTAAAGAATTTGTTCGGCTTTTTATTTTGCACATGGTTAAAAAAATGGTAAAAAAAAATTTTGAAAGATTGGCTTCATGCAAAAATAATTGAAAATTTGATTTTGCACATGTGGTTGAAAAATAAAATTTGTAAACAAATACTTGTTTGCATCCTAAAAATAAATAAAAAAATTGATTTTGCACACATGGTTGAAAAAATATGTTACAAATATTTTTAAAAGAATTTGTGTAGATTCATAAAAATAATTGACAATTTGATTTAGTCCATTTAGTAGAAAAATAGTGTGAAAAAAATATTTTTTGGGGGCTTCATAAAAAAAAAAAAACCTGAAATTTTGATTTGCACATTTGGTTGAAAAGAAAACACTAAAAAAATGCCTGTGGGAGCATTCATCTGTCCAGTTGTAAGCGTTGTCACGCAGACCTCGCCGGCATGCAGCGCACCAAACAAACACACGGGGAAAAAGTCAGCCAAACACACGACGACGTGAAGCCGCTCACAGTGGGCCGCGATACCCTGTTGGGGAGCGCCACTATCGGGCCGGCGTGTCCATTCATCAAGCTCGACAGGGGCGAAAAGAGAAGTAAACAGGATGTGGATGAAAGGTAACTTTGGTGTGCAAGGTGCAGAAAACGCGAGTGCTCAAGGACTGCTGAACAAAGTGTGTGTCTGTTTAACAGGCAGGAAGTAAGGATGAACTGACAAGAAAAGCGGGAAAAGCTCCTATTAACATGGAAATCGCTTCCTGTTTTTCGACTCTGAGGGCTCGGCAATGAGACGGGAATGGCTTTAGCTCCGATTATTCTGCATGAGGGGGCACGCTGACAGGTCAGATGAAGTGAGACCAGTTTAAAAAAAGAGGAAATCATTGGGACAGTCTGTTTGCACCCCGTTTCCTTCCGGTGTGTTCTCTCCGAGAGCCAAAGCCAAGCCCGCTGCTGTAAAATGGAAGTGATGTATGCACTTCATTTCTCTGAACGGAGCTAACAGAGTACGCCTTGGGGGGGGGGGGGGGGGGGTATTTGTTGCCTTTAATGAACTTTTACATTTGCCAGGAAAGAAGCAAGGGATCTAGGGAGCAAGTGGAGAATTTAATACACTCCCTCTCTGGCTTTTTAAAAGGCCGGACGACGTCGATCAGAGGTTGCCCGGAAACTCCCACCACTCCCGGCGAGTCAGGGCACAGAAAAATGTATCCAAGCAGCCGTTTGTAATCCGTTACACAGTTCACTCCAGGGCAAAGGCTTTGCCACAGAAGGCCCAACTGTGCGGGATGATAGAAGGGAGCAATTTCTGTCCGCAAAGGCTTTTTTTTGCCTGAACAATGTCTTCGCCTCATGAGTAGAAGGCTGACAAAAACACACACGCATGATTCTGGAGACCTGTTAATACTGCGTCGGTGTATGTGGATTTGCAAAGATATATTTGTGTATCTGGTATGTACTTACATGCACAATTACAGCATTTTGAAGATGTCATATTCAGTTGCAAAGCAAAATAAATAAGTAAATAAATAAATAAATACATACATGAATAAATAAATAGGTAAGTAGGTAAGTGCGTAGGTGGGTAAGTAGCTAGCTTGCTGGGTAGCTCGCTGGCTATCTAGCTAATTACCTAGTTAGCTGCAGTATTTAGCTCGGCAGGTACTTAGTCAAAGTCGTCTTTATCCTGAAATATGCTAATATGTATGACATACAGCACAGATGAAAGTACTGACCTCTCGGACCCAGCGTGCAAGACACTTATAATAGCTTTAACAAACATAATAAACACAAAAAAGCCTAAGTAACTAGCCTGATAGCTAGCTGACTAGATGGGTGGAGACAGAGAGAGAGAGAGAGAGAGAGAGAGAGAGAGAGAGAGAGAGAGAGAGAGAGAGAGAGAGAGAGAGAGAGAGAGAGAGAGAGAGAGAGAGAGAGAGAGCGAAGGAGAGGGAGTGATGGAGAGAGGGGCGATGGGGAGGGGTGGATGAAGGATGGATGGAAAGATGGAATGATGGAAAGAAGGATGAAAGATGGAAAGATGGAAGGAATGAAGGAATGAAGGAAGGATGGATGGATGGATAGATGAACAAATACATCCATAAATACATTAATAAACAAAATACTATTAAATGAAAACATAAGGAAACAAATCTCCAATTAAACAATAGTGACACTCTCGTAAAATCAGACATTATTTCCGACAGCTGATGTTTTTTAATTGTAATCGAGCATGTGTACACTATTAAAAAAATTTCTCAGTGAAACAACAGTAAATGACTGCTGATAGAAATGACAGTTATTTAATATGATTTTTCCTTAATTTTCACACTGCTGTATTTTGAATGGGTCGCATGGTGGTCAACTGGTTTGCGCGTCCGCCTGACCACATCTGCAGAAGTGCGGGGGTTTGATTCCGTTGTAATAAGTAAGACGTACACGGACGTCATTTTTTTTTAATATGTATTCCAAAATGTACTGTGGTGCTGATTATAAATCACATTCCTTTTGTTAAACGCACATGTGTGACCCCTGCAATTTGCTGCTACACGACCATGTAATGATTCATATTATGCAGTCGGCGATTACAAAGCACGACGGTGCAGCCCAACACAGGCCAGAGGGAGAAGAAGGGTGGCGATCAGAGCACTCAGACCAGCCAAACGTATCTGCCTTGAGGTCACAAGTTGGGCCAAAGCACAGTTGGAACAGTCCATTGCCGAGTACGCCCGGAATGATGAGTGGAAAATGTGTGCCCAGGGGTGAGAGAGGACCTCTTTGTCTATATAGCGCCTACAAATGTGCATGCGTCAACACACACGTCCGCGGCGGCTTCTAAAAAGCAATGAAAACCCGCTCCATTCAATTTGCCAGCATCAACTCAACTCTGTGTGAAATGGACGTGCATTTGGGTACGCCTGATTATCAGCGTCGAGCCATTAGCTTTCCCCTTTTCCTTTATTTCCATTACGCTCTCCCTTCTTTTCCATCCTTCCATCACATTGTCTCTTTCCTCCCTCCTTCACGCTTTGTTGCACTTCCCCTCGGGACTTACTTTCATGCATTTTAAAGAGCGCCAGCTTTCCGGCCCTTATCGGGCCATGATGAACAATGGCGGACGTCAGCGCGTGGCCGGTGGTGGTGGGACAGGACGACTAGGCACTAGCTGCCGCTAAACGCAGGAAAAAAATAGTGACTTTTTTTTGCAATTGAAGCACAATTCATAATGTATGCTACAAGTCACTGCAATATTCCCTTTCAACTGAGGGGGTATTTAGCTTGAAAAAAGTACATTTCATTAATATGAATAAGTTGCAGAATGTCAGTGCGTTGCAAGCGAGCATCCGCGCAAATAAAGACGTAACAAAATGAATGACACTCGGCGGCCGATACACACGTTACGTGAAGGACTCTCGTGCATCATCGGACCCCCCAGATGTTGACTTTTAATTGGAACATGACTTGGGCCTCTCTGGCTGCTGCCATGTGAAATCTCGAATTCATTTGTCATTTCTGCCCAAAGAGCCGAAAATTACAACCTTCACTTCACAGGACAGATTTTTTTTTCTTCCCCAAGATCAACCAATGGCGTGAAAATAAAGGGAAAAACCTAAAGGAGACGATGCTTTAAAGCAAGAACAGATGGGGAGAGTGGACGATAAGGCGCACAAGGTTATGGGGTGTGTAAAGAGAGAACTCGTGGGGTGTCACTGATTGGCAGTGAATCAAATACCATTTAGGATTGGAATTAAGGAAAGGTGAAGGTCGGGTGACCGAACTGGCTTCTGCGTTTATTTTGGGATTGGGGTCAAGGGAACACTGGACTGGATGTCAATGGCTGATATGGTTTGTTAGTGTACAAAGGCACCGAGGAGGACTGGTATGGCTGCTGGGTTCTAAAAGGATCCATGAGGTTGATTGAAATTGCAAAATCGCTCGTAGGGTGAACCGCTCTTTGTCAATTTAAAAAAAACAACAATGCATGTTTCGGTCCCTGAATTTTGTACCGGTTCCAAATCGTACAAGAGCAAAGACTTTTTACAATTTCGTCATGTTGGAGAAGCCTCGCTATATAATATTATGATCATTCACGACCTTGCACTCCCTCATACTTCTTCGATACAGTGGACGCATTTCTTTTTTCTTTGGAAAAGGACGGAAGAAAGTGGCCCTTTCATCCTTCTTTCTATCTTTGTCTGACTGTCTTTCTATTTACTTATTTATTTTCTTTCACATTATTTTTTTTTGGTTCATTTATTTATTTGCTTGTTCATTTATTTGTTCATTTATTATGACTTATTTATTATCTATGACCTATGACCTAGTACCTACTTGTTACTTATGATTATTATATTATTATTATTATTATTATTATTATTATTATTATTATTATTATTATTATTATTATTATTATTATTATTTATTAATTGTATAATATTTTTGTATTATTTGTTTGTGGATTGGTTTATTTGTTTATCAATTTATTCTTGTATTCATTAATTTGTTTATTTGGTTATATATTTATTTGCCTGATTTTATGTGTCCATTTTTTTATTTAGCTGTATTTATTTATTGGTTTATTTATTTGTGGATGAAATTGTTTATTCTTTTATTCATGTATTTGTTTATTTGGTGACTTATTTATATATTTATTTGCCAGTTTTTATTTATTTATCTGTCAGTTTATTTATTTATTTATTTATTTATTTATTTATTTATTTATTATTTTATTCATGTATTTGTTGATTTGGTGATGTATTTATCTGTCAGTTTATTTATGTATTTATGTATGTATTTATTTATTTATTTATGCTTGCAGCCTTCAAATGAAAAGTTTGAACCCAAAGGTTGATTGATTTTGCACATCAGAAAGACAAAGCAAGTGCCTCTTCCGCAGACTATTGACTTTGCAACTCGTCCCATGAATTAATTGGACATATTTATGAGTCGACGTTGAATAAACTACTCACGTTTCTCTCCGCACCGCTCTTCGACTCCCGCCCGCACATAAAATGACACTGATCTTATCAGCGCTATCTGTGTCGTCAACTGTCGGACCATCTGTCTTTGCATCCATCACACCCCTGGGAGGAGTGACGCCGCTTCAAGATATTGATGTCGCACCGTTGGCATGCCAAGGTTGTTTTGAAAAGCTCATCTCAATTCAAAATGGCAGCCGGGCCTCTTGTAGGAGTCAAGTTTGCCAGGGTACAAGTTATGAGGGCCAAGAATTTTTTGTTTTGTTTTTTGTTTTCCTGTGAGCTTCGTTACGAGGAGTAAACAAGCACTCATCCAACTGTCAACCAGGAAATCCATTTAAATTTCCGCCTCCGGCCGCTCAAATCTCACAGATTGGGGAAGAGGAGTCGTCAGCTGTTGACATTTCACCGAGCGCACTCACTTAAAGACTGACATTTCACTTTCCTGTCTTCCGCAGAGAGCCAAGTGGCCTGCATCGTCATTTTGCTTTTTAAATTAAGAAATTCAGTTTAAAGTGAAGATTCTCATCATAAATCAAAGGGAATCAAAATCTGCGAAAAACTCGGGTTGCCTTTTTCATGCTAGTGCTAATGTTAAATGAAGACTTGTTAGGCTGCGAAAGGCAGGTTACAACCGGGACTGGTCGCCGATCAATCAAAAGGCAACCTGAGTTCGAATCGAAAGACAGGCTGACTGAACATTCGACAAACATCGTTGGAAAATATATTTCCTGAACATCAAACGCTGACTTTGATTTTAATGGCGAATATTTGAAGCGATGAGCCGTCTCGGTCGAAATGCTGCAAAAGGCATCGGGAGTTAATTTGATGTTAAATCCCATTTACGAGTTCTTAAATCTTGTCCTGTTATTGCCGTTTGTGCCTCCGCCGTGTGTGTGATTGCCAGAAAAACGCTCTTGAACTGCACAAATGCAGCGCAAATACAGCCCATGTTTTTTTTTTTTTTTTCCTCAAAGGGGAAATTAGGTTTTTTTTACCCTCTCCCTCGTGAACCAAGGAGAATTGGGTCATATTTGTTTTTACATTTTTAGATGAGAGCTTGCCCCCATTGTTTTGTTGTTGTTTTTTTCAGTGCATTGTCGCTGTCCCGCTTACTGTTCCCTTTAGAACTTGCCCAAGAGGAAAAACGCAATGTCTTGTTTTGCTGGTAGATGACAATAAAATCAGAGGTACCAAACAGCATGCAATAAACCACAAAAAAAACACCACCACCACCACCCAAAAAAGGATCATTTTGATGCTACTTTATTTCTACATCACTCCATAGTCGCACACATTTTCAATATTGAAATAAGTGAGCTAGTCATTCCTCGATATAATGCGCCGAGTGTCTTTGAACTCATCCTGCGGGGAACACAGCCATCCAGTCAATGCCGCCCGCCATCAATTATTCAAGCATTGTAAACACGGGAAAACATGTCCGAATAAATGACTGGGTTTTCGGTTGCAACTTTGCCTCGCTACAAAGCGAGGCGAGACGGCGAAGGTCCCATCCTTGTAATTTCCCTGCGGATTGCGAGCGACCGCCCAAGATCTCATCAACGCCGAGGAGAGGCTAGAATGTGATTTGAGGCCCAACGCGCTTGCTTACATTGTGACAATTATCCAGCCGCCGAGTCCGCAGCGACGCTTTCCCATAATTAAGAAACTCATCAAGCAGTGAGATGATGCAGAATCGAGGCTGTAATATAAATTCCTCCTTTTTGCCAAATTATCCCATCGTTCTTGCTTGTTAACTCGTTTTTGGGGACGTGATGGCGGACAAACATGATCGGCTTTGGAAACGCTTTGGGAAAACGTGACCGTTGTTGAAAATATGAAAAGTCGCTAATGACGAGAACGCGGTGATAGTTCTGGGACACGGGCATCAAATCATCTTTTCTCTGCAATAATAGATGGAAAAGCGTCCTTTGTTTCGCCCAATGTTTGTCGCCGAGAACCTGTTCAAATGGGGGCTTTTAGCTTTTAAAAGCTCATTTGATATGGATGAAGACCAAATTAAACTTTTATTTATTTATTTCCGAGTTATTTGAAAACCACATGGAAAGGAACTCAGGGCCTGAAACATCAAAAATATTTGGTTGTCCAAACACATTTGCAACGTGGACTATTTAATAATGAGACCCAAAGGAAGCTTCTGAAAATATCCCCCCCGGTTACCACTCCCCATTTCACCTAAAACAATCCACGCTAGCCTACTTTTGTGTCTGCCGCTACTCAAGCTCCTCCGGGGCAGAAGAAATCCCCTTGAGAATTTGCAAAACTGCTCACGCAACAAACCCACGCGGTTCCTGGAATCATGCTTTGAACAAGGGAGAGGTTTTAGGGTGCTGCATAAAGCCCCGCAAAGCAGGCCGTGCTTTTTCTCATCTTGGTTGGTGTGTACCCCAAGTTTGTATCCAGTCCAACGTAATCCTCCCCTTCTTATAGATGTCACATGGAAACAACAAGTCTGATCGAGGGAGGCCTAGATCTGTCATTGTTAAATGTAATGTAATGCCATGTAATTGTATTTAATTTTATTTAATGTAATTTTATGTTATTTTTTATTCTATTCAATTTCTGGTTGAATGCAATTAATTTTAATTTAATGTAATTTAATTTTATTCTATTTTATCAATTTAATGTAATTTTATTTTATTCTATTATTTTTATTTAATTTATTTTAATTGAATGAAATTGTATTTTATTTTTTAATTTAATTCAATTAATTATATTTAATTGTATTTAATTTTAATTTAATTTTATTGTATTTTTTTAATTTAATTTATTTGCATTTAATGTCATTTAATTTAATTCTATTTTTTTTATTTAATTTAATTCTATTATTCTATTATTATCTATTCTATATAATTCTATTATTATAATTCTATTTATTTTATTTTTATTTTTATTTAATGTAATGTCTATTCTATTTTTGTATTTAAGTTATTGGGTTCTAATTGTATTTTATTGAATTTTATTTTTGCTCTTTTTTTTAACCTGTGTAATTGAATGGAATTGGGACCACATGTTTTGTTTGTTTTCTGAGCAACATGCTCACACGCACATGCAGAAGCAGCAAAAAAAAAAAGATGTGTGAATAAAATCAGAATAAATCATGGAGTAAATTGACAGCAGGATGCAACATCACTTCATCCTCATTTCAAGGAAACATCCAAATTATTGCTGCTGTTTTTGGCACCCGGAGGTCTCATCGGCTTCAGTGATCATAGTCAACCTTCTTCCAAGAAACTTTGGCGGTCCAAAAGCCATCTTTGAAGGCGGTTCGATTTGACAAGCACTAGGCCCACCGCAGGACATCATTAGTCCAATTTTGGCACTATAGCAAGGATTCGGCCACACTGGAGAGAAGCCGGCGAGTTGTCAGCCATTGCCAAGCCTCCTCATGACTCAACATGAGCGGCGACGTCATGCTGCGAATGTCCGTGCAATTTTTAAAAATACTCAAGATACTGATCTCCTTGTTCATTTTAATTGTGTTCATTCATTACTATTATGACATTTGGGGTACTGCACATGAATAATTCAATTCGTACTTCATCTTTTTCATGCTCCAGATTTGTATGCCTTGGCATATTGTTGTAGCTCATAATGAGATTTAGCTAGCAACCTGTAAAATGGGTCGAATATCATTTGGGATGACAAGATTGTCATATAATTTGGTTTGTATTCAGGTTCTTTTCATGTTGCTTTTGGGTTCGCGTTTCGCCACACCCTGCAACTCCCCAATCCAAATTTTGGATAGAATACCACGAGTAGAGGTCTTTAAATCAACGCACGCATCAATGATTTGGATTGACACTTCAAATAAACCAACCCCCCCCACCCCCCAAAAAAAAAAGTATTATTAGCTCATGTGAGTGCAAAACTTTACAAATAGAATTCACTAACCCCAAAATCAGCCTCCTTATGGGTATTAACAGAAATTGAAGTCTTCGAACTAGGTCAATCACATCCTATAATACAGATGTTTAAATTGCTCCCATGGTTTTGCACTCTTCGTGAAATGATTCCGCTTAAAAGTACCATATTTACGTGTATATAAGGAACACCAGAGTACAATGCGCACCCTCAATGAATGGTGTAATCTTTTCCTTATATAAGGTGCACCGGAGTATAAGGCGCATCTTCAATGAATGACAAAACTTTTGCAAATATAATATATGAATATATAAAGGTTTTCCAAATATAAGTGATAGAAAATAGACAAAATAGAAGTTATCATATTTAAAAGGTCATGCTTAATTGGGCAACACAAGGCCCACAATGGAAGCAGAGAAAAATCTGGGGTCAACCTGAGGTGAACAGACACAGACTGTTGAACTGTCATCTTCATGTAGGAGATCTAGCCTTGGACGGAATTTAGGACTTGGTAAACTCCTTCATATCAAGAGGTCATTAGTCAGGTTACAAATTTATCGGTTCATAGAAAGGTCAACCAATTAAAATGTCTGTGTTCTGTTGTTTTATGGATGTTGGTGCTTGGGACGTCCAGGGGTGTGGTATTCAAATCAAGAAGACTGATTTACTAATGTATCACTTAAATTTGCATATACGCTCAATTACCGTAAATTCCAGACTATAAGCCGCTACTTTTTCCCCAAACTTTGAACCCTGCGGCTATTTCAGTGATGCGGCCAATTTATGTAATTTTTCTAACGGCCGCCAGTGGCGCTCGAGTAGAAAAGGTAAGATTAAGACCGGTGGAATATATGCCTCATGGAAGACTGCAACTTGTCATCTTGTGCGTAAATTAAATTAGCGTGAACATACCCTCATCATGGAAAATACAAAAAGAAAGGCATATGACACAGCTTTCAAACTAAAAGCAACCGAGCTGTCCGATAAAGAAGGAAACAGAGCTGCTGCACATAAACGAATCGATGGTGAGAGGCTGGAAACGGCAGCAGGAAGAACTGGAGCAACGTAAAGAGATGAAAAAAGAGGTGATAAAAGCAGGTGGCCTGAACTGGAAAACATTCTAGAAGACTGGGTGAACACACAGGGAGCAGATGGTCGAGGTGTTTCGACTGTGCAGATCAGACTGAAAGCAAAAACAATCGCCACCGAAAAGAAAATTCCGGATTGACAGCGAGAGACAGGCTGAGGTCGTGTGTGACGATGTCTATACTACACTGTTTCATTCCGACGCTGAGGACGATGACTTGGATGGCTTCAGTTCAAAGGAGGAAGATGAACACGGCTTACTGCGATTTTCATCAGTATGTTCTTTTACCAGACCTGTTATACTGTGTTGCTAGCGTTTTGTTACCATGTTGCTACCGTTTCACTGCCGCGTCACAGGCATTAAAACTTTGAAAACGCTCTCTGTGTGCCGTTTTTGTTTGTAAATATATTTACATGTTTTAATGTGGGCACATGCGGCTTATATACAGGTGTATGTACAAAATCGATTTTCCTCTAAAAATGTAGTGGGTGATCAGGTGCGCTCTATCGTCTGGAAATTACGGTAATAGCTTGGCAGAAGGCTGCAGAGTTTGGGTGTCGGTCATGAATGGCTACGTCCCCTGTCAGCAGTAAAAGACAATCTTCCTGTGTTCGAGCCTTTGTTCACAGTGTCCAACCAAACATCTCTGAAAATACGTTACACCACATTATAAGGCACGACAGTAGAGTCTGGTGTTACGCACAACTTCTACAGAGCGAAATGGAGTCAGTCGGTGTCTGCTGACAGTAGTTGCGAGACATGTAGTGGCTCAAGATGACTTCACATATAAGGCACATCTGCATATAAGGCACAGGGTAATCTTTGGAAGCAAATCAAGGATTTTGGGTGCGCCTTATACACCGGAAAATAAGGTAATGAGTCAAAGACATCATTGTCACAACATCATCGTTGAAGAAAAACTGATTCGTTTGAGGCCTGGCACTCCTCTGCCTGCGTGAATTGTGCCAGCATGAAACCGCACGGGAGACGCAGGTCAAAAGGGTCAAACAACCTTTCCGGCCATGATTGCAAACATTTTTTTTTTGTGCCGTCACTGTGTGCTTCAGTAAATAGCGGGAGAATTCATGAAACAAGAATGGAAGCCCAGCAAAAATAGGACACGGTCTCTACATCTCCCATGATAATTGCTTTAACAAGGTGACTCTTGCGGGGGAAGTGTGAAGCTTGTTTCTGAGCAACATGCTCACACGCACATGCAGAAGCAGCAAAAAAAAAAAGATGTGTGAATAAAATCAGAATAAATCATGGAGTAAATTGACAGCAGGATGCAACATCACTTCATCCTCATTTCAAGGAAACATCCAAATTATTGCTGCTGTTTTTGGCACCCGGAGGTCTCATCGGCTTCAGTGATCATAGTCAACCTTCTTCCAAGAAACTTTGGCGGTCCAAAAGCCATCTTTGAAGGCGGTTCGATTTGACAAGCACTAGGCCCACCGCAGGACATCATTAGTCCAATTTTGGCACTATAGCAAGGATTCGGCCACACTGGAGAGAAGCCGGCGAGTTGTCAGCCATTGCCAAGCCTCCTCATGACTCAACATGAGCGGCGACGTCATGCTGCGAATGTCCGTGCAATTTTTAAAAATACTCAAGATACTGATCTCCTTGTTCATTTTAATTGTGTTCATTCATTACTATTATGACATTTGGGGTACTGCACATGAATAATTCAATTCGTACTTCATCTTTTTCATGCTCCAGATTTGTATGCCTTGGCATATTGTTGTAGCTCATAATGAGATTTAGCTAGCAACCTGTAAAATGGGTCGAATATCATTTGGGATGACAAGATTGTCATATAATTTGGTTTGTATTCAGGTTCTTTTCATGTTGCTTTTGGGTTCGCGTTTCGCCACACCCGCAACTCCCCAATCCAAATTTTGGATAGAATACCACGAGTAGAGGTCTTTAAATCAACGCACGCATCAATGATTTGGATTGACACTTCAAATAAACCAACCCCCCCCACCCCCCCAAAAAAAAAAGTATTATTAGCTCATGTGAGTGCAAAACTTTACAAATAGAATTCACTAACCCCAAAATCAGCCTCCTTATGGGTATTAACAGAAATTGAAGTCTTCGAACTAGGTCAATCACATCCTATAATACAGATGTTTAAATTGCTCCCATGGTTTTGCACTCTTCGTGAAATGATTCCGCTTAAAAGTACCATATTTACGTGTATATAAGGAACACCAGAGTACAATGCGCACCCTCAATGAATGGTGTAATCTTTTCCTTATATAAGGTGCACCGGAGTATAAGGCGCATCTTCAATGAATGACAAAACTTTGCAAATATAATATATGAATATATAAAGGTTTTCCAAATATAAGTGATAGAAAATAGACAAAATAGAAGTTATCATATTTAAAAGGTCATGCTTAATTGGGCAACACAAGGCCCACAATGGAAGCAGAGAAAAATCTGGGGTCAACCTGAGGTGAACAGACACAGACTGTTGAACTGTCATCTTCATGTAGGAGATCTAGCCTTGGACGGAATTTAGGACTTGGTAAACTCCTTCATATCAAGAGGTCATTAGTCAGGTTACAAATTTATCGGTTCATAGAAAGGTCAACCAATTAAAATGTCTGTGTTCTGTTGTTTTATGGATGTTGGTGCTTGGGACGTCCAGGGGTGTGGTATTCAAATCAAGAAGACTGATTTACTAATGTATCACTTAAATTTGCATATACGCTCAATTACCGTAAATTCCAGACTATAAGCCGCTACTTTTTCCCCAAACTTTGAACCCTGCGGCTATTTCAGTGATGCGGCCAATTTATGTAATTTTTCTAACGGCCGCCAGTGGCGCTCGAGTAGAAAAGGTAAGATTAAGACCGGTGGAATATATGCCTCATGGAAGACTGCAACTTGTCATCTTGTGCGTAAATTAAATTAGCGTGAACATACCCTCATCATGGAAAATACAAAAAGAAAGGCATATGACACAGCTTTCAAACTAAAAGCAACCGAGCTGTCCGATAAAGAAGGAAACAGAGCTGCTGCACATAAACGAATCGATGGTGAGAGGCTGGAAACGGCAGCAGGAAGAACTGGAGCAACGTAAAGAGATGAAAAAAGAGGTGATAAAAGCAGGTGGCCTGAACTGGAAAACATTCTAGAAGACTGGGTGAACACACAGGGAGCAGATGGTCGAGGTGTTTCGACTGTGCAGATCAGACTGAAAGCAAAAACAATCGCCACCGAAAAGAAAATTCCGGATTGACAGCGAGAGACAGGCTGAGGTCGTGTGTGACGATGTCTATACTACACTGTTTCATTCCGACGCTGAGGACGATGACTTGGATGGCTTCAGTTCAAAGGAGGAAGATGAACACGGCTTACTGCGATTTTCATCAGTATGTTCTTTTACCAGACCTGTTATACTGTGTTGCTAGCGTTTTGTTACCATGTTGCTACCGTTTCACTGCCGCGTCACAGGCATTAAAACTTTGAAAACGCTCTCTGTGTGCCGTTTTTGTTTGTAAATATATTTACATGTTTTAATGTGGGCACATGCGGCTTATATACAGGTGTATGTACAAAATCGATTTTCCTCTAAAAATGTAGTGGGTGATCAGGTGCGCTCTATCGTCTGGAAATTACGGTAATAGCTTGGCAGAAGGCTGCAGAGTTTGGGTGTCGGTCATGAATGGCTACGTCCCCTGTCAGCAGTAAAAGACAATCTTCCTGTGTTCGAGCCTTTGTTCACAGTGTCCAACCAAACATCTCTGAAAATACGTTACACCACATTATAAGGCACGACAGTAGAGTCTGGTGTTACGCACAACTTCTACAGAGCGAAATGGAGTCAGTCGGTGTCTGCTGACAGTAGTTGCGAGACATGTAGTGGCTCAAGATGACTTCACATATAAGGCACATCTGCATATAAGGCACAGGGTAATCTTTGGAAGCAAATCAAGGATTTTGGGTGCGCCTTATACACCGGAAAATAAGGTAATGAGTCAAAGACATCATTGTCACAACATCATCGTTGAAGAAAAACTGATTCGTTTGAGGCCTGGCACTCCTCTGCCTGCGTGAATTGTGCCAGCATGAAACCGCACGGGAGACGCAGGTCAAAAGGGTCAAACAACCTTTCCGGCCATGATTGCAAACATTTTTTTTTTGTGCCGTCACTGTGTGCTTCAGTAAATAGCGGGAGAATTCATGAAACAAGAATGGAAGCCCAGCAAAAATAGGACACGGTCTCTACATCTCCCATGATAATTGCTTTAACAAGGTGACTCTTGCGGGGGAAGTGTGAAGCTTGCAAATGTCCGACATTCCTGCATCTCCTTCCCTGTGTAGGGAAGCACGAATTGCGAAGGAGACTCACTCTGAGTGAAGCGTGGAGGGTTGTCGTTGACATCTGAGAGCGTCACGGTGACGGTGGTGGTACCAGATAATCCTCCCAAATGGCCTCCCATGTCCTTGGCTTGGAGAACGACAAAGTACTGGTCCTGGGTTTCCCGGTCCATGTCGGGGACCGCTGTCCGCAGAATACCTGAGGTATATTTCAAAAGTCAGTTTGGTTGCTGCGGTGGCATTAAGCATTTCAGAAAAATATAGTCATTGGAGCGAATGAGACGATTGGAACACCAGGCGGGAAGACCCGATTTTAGATCTGACGGTTCTTATAGGCTCCAGCACCCCCCGCGACCCTAGTGAGAAATAAGCAGTACACAAAATGGATGGATGGATGGTTCTTAACTCATTCGGACGATTGCAAAAGTGTGTGCACTGTGGTGCCAGGGTTTTTGTCATTTTCACTCAAATTGCAGGACCCCCAGAATATTGAATTTAAGGACTACATAAAGATTCAACTTTAGACGCTCGTTTTTCATCAGAAAAAATGTTCATTCTTAAGTCAAATGGGTCTGGAGTTATCTCAGCTTGAAACGGGGGCGGCTGTACAAACGGCAAATGTTGTCCCCTCGTGGGAGGGAAAAACATTGCCAGAGGTCTGGATGACAAGATTGTCATATAATTTGGTTTGTATTCAGGTTCTTTTCACGTTGCTTTTGGGTTCGCGTTTCGCCACACCCCGCAACTCCCCAATCCAAATTTTGGATAGAATACCACGAGTAGAGGTCTTTAAATCAACGCACGCATCAATGATTTGGATTGACACTTCAAATAAACCAACCCCCCCCCACCACCACCCAAAAAAAAGTATTATTAGCTCATGTGAGTGCAAAACTTTACAAATAGAATTCACTAACCCCAAAATCAGCCTCCTTATGGGTATTAACAGAAATTGAAGTCTTCGAACTAGGTCAATCACATCCTATAATACAGATGTTTAAATTGCTCCCATGGTTTTGCACTCTTCGTGAAATGATTCCGCTTAAAAGTACCATATTTACGTGTATATAAGGAACACCAGAGTACAATGCGCACCCTCAATGAATGGTGTAATCTTTTCCTTATATAAGGTGCACCGGAGTATAAGGCGCATCTTCAATGAATGACAAAACTTCTGCAAATATAATATATGAATATATAAAGGTTTTCCAAATATAAGTGATAGAAAATAGACAAAATAGAAGTTATCATATTTAAAAGGTCATGCTTAATTGGGCAACACAAGGCCCACAATGGAAGCAGAGAAAAATCTGGGGTCAACCTGAGGTGAACAGACACAGACTGTTGAACTGTCATCTTCATGTAGGAGATCTAGCCTTGGACGGAATTTAGGACTTGGTAAACTCCTTCATATCAAGAGGTCATTAGTCAGGTTACAAATTTATCGGTTCATGGAAAGGTCAACCAATTAAAATGTCTGTGTTCTGTTGTTTTATGGATGTTGGCGCTTGGGACGTCCAGGGGTGTGGTATTCAAATCAAGAAGACTGATTCACTAATGCATCACTTAAATTTGCATATACGCTCAATTACCGTAAATTCCGGACTATAAGCCGCTACTTTTTCCCCAAACTTTGAACCCTGCGGCTATTTCAGTGATGCGGCCAATTTATGTAATTTTTCTAACGGCCGCCAGTGGCGCTCGAGTAGAAAAGGTAAGAGTAAGACCGGTGGAATATATGCCTCATGGAAGACTGCAACTTCTCATCTTGTGCGTAAATTAAATTAGCGTGAACATACCCTCATCATGGAAAATACAAAAAGAAAGGCATATGACACAGCTTTCAAACTAAAAGCAACCGAGCTGTCCGATAAAGAAGGAAACAGAGCTGCTTCACATAAACTAGGCATAAACGAATCGATGGTGAGAGGCTGGAAACGGCAGCAGGAAGAACTGGAGCAACGTAAAGAGATGAAAAAAGAGGTGATAAAAGCAGGTGGCCTGAACTGGAAAACATTCTAGAAGACTGGGTGAACACACAGGGAGCAGATGGTCGAGGTGTTTCGACTGTGCAGATCAGACTGAAAGCAAAAACAATCGCCACCGAAAAGAAAATTCCGGATTGACAGCGAGAGAGAGGCTGAGTTCGTGTGTGACGACGTCTATACTACACTGTTTCATTCCGACGCTGAGGACGATGACTTGGATGGCTTCAGTTCAAAGGAGGAAGATGAACACGGCTTACCGCAATTTTCATCAGTATGTTCTTTTACCAGACCTGTTATACTGTGTTGCCAGCGTTTTGTTACCATGTTGCTACCGTTTCACTGCCGCGTCACAGGCATTAAAACTTTGAAAACGCTCTCTGTGTGCCGTTTTTCTTTGTAAATATATTTACATGTTTTAATGTGGGCACACGCGGCTTATATACAGGTGTATGTACAAAATCGATTTTCCTCTAAAAATGTAGTGGGTGATCAGGTGCGCTCTATCGTCTGGAAATTACGGTAATAGCTTGGCAGAAGGCTGCAGAGTTTGGGTGTCGGTCATGAATGGCTACGTCCCCTGTCGGCAGTAAAAGACAATCTTCCTGTGTTCGAGCCTTTGTTCACAGTGTCCAACCAAACATCTCTGAAAATACGTTACACCACATTATAAGGCACTACAGTAGAGTCTGGTGTTACGCACAACTTCTACAGAGCGAAATGGAGTCAGTCGGTGTCTGCTGACAGTAGTTGCGAGACATGTAGTGGCTCAAGATGACTTCACATATAAGGCACATCTGCATATAAGGCACAGGGTAATCTTTGGAAGCAAATCAAGGATTTTGGGTGCGCCTTATACACCGGAAAATAAGGTAATGAGTCAAGGACATCATTGTCACAACATCATCGTTGAAGAAAAACTGATTCGTTTGAGGCCTGGCACTCCTCTGCCTGCATGAATTGTGCCAGCATGAAACCGCACGGGAGACGCAGGTCAAAAGGGTCAAACAACCTTTCCGGCCATGATTGAAAACATTTTTTTTTGTGCCGTCACTGTGTGTTTCGGTAAACCACTGTAGAATTCATGAAACAAGAATGGAAGCCCAGCAAAAATAGGACACGGTCTCTACATCTCCCATGATAATTGCTTTAACAAGGTGACTCTTGCGGGGGAAGTGTGAAGCTTGCAAATGTCCGACATTCCTGCATCTCCTTCCCTGTGTAGGGAAGCACGAATTGCGAAGGAGACTCACTCTGAGTGAAGCGTGGAGGGTTGTCGTTGACATCTGAGAGCGTCACGGTGACGGTGGTGGTACCAGATAATCCTCCCAAATGGCCTCCCATGTCCTTGGCTTGGAGAACGACAAAGTACTGGTCCTGGGTTTCCCGGTCCATGTCGGGGACCGCTGTCCGCAGAATACCTGAGGTATATTTCAAAAGTCAGTTTGGTTGCTGTGGTGGCATTAAGCATTTCAGAAAAATATAGTCATTGGAGCGAATGAGACGATTGGAACACCAGGCGGGAAGACCCGATTTTAGATCTGACGGTTCTTATAGGCTCCAGCACCCCCCGCGACCCTAGTGAGAAATAAGCAGTACACAAAATGGATGGATGGATGGTTCTTAACTCATTCGGACGATTGCAAAAGTGTGTGCACTGTGGTGCCAGGGTTTTTGTCATTTTCACTCAAATTGCAGGACCCCCAGAATATTGAATTTAAGGACTACATAAAGATTCAACTTTAGACGCTCGTTTTTCATCAGAAAAAAATGTTCATTCTTAAGTCAAATGGGTCTGGAGTTATCTCAGCTTGAAACGGGGGCGGCTGTACAAACGGCAAATGTTGTCCCCTCGTGGGAGGGAAAAACATTGCCAGAGGTCTGACCAGCGCTTTATCAAAAGAATTCAAGAATGGCGCTCCACGTCATGCTTTTCAATTCCTGACTAAATTCAAGAATGGCAGTGAATGAGTTAAAAGGCAGAAAGCCAAGGAGTTATTTCCACAATGTAGCTCATCTGAGGAAATAGGTTCTACGATTTGTTGACAAGTAAGGTCTGTTCTCTTGATGCCCATTTTTTTTTCTTTCTGGGCAAGCTTGTATCTTCTCGTGAAGGTTGAGTCAGACTCTCCTTGAATTATTCTTTAATTCTGCGGCTTTCGACTGCCAGAGGACTAAACTCCAGTGCCGCCTTCTCGCTCTCATCTCTCATGAGCATTCATATATGTATTAAAAGACGATAGGAGTCCCCCCTCTCCCTTAGTAATTTCTCCTCTTTTTTACGTTTCAATTCTATTTTAAGAGCTTTAGGATCTTGGACTGTAATTGCAGTCATGTTGTGTTATCGCAAGCTTTGAAATGGGAAAGCCCGAGCATGCGCGTTGGCGACGCAAAATGTGCTGCCCTTGCTTCTTTCATCCTCAGTTCAAGTCGCGATATCAAGAAACGTGTGCAAGATAAAGCATTCCAAAACTTTGTTTTTTGTCCGTCACTATGCCCTATCATCTGCACAATGGAAATTTTGAGACGGAGAGCGCAAAACAACAAGCAAAATACCACACAAGCTCGAAAACTGGGCATAAAGGCAAATCCAATCCAATCCAATGTGGCTGTGTTTGAAAATGAGCCATTCATCGCACAGCCACCTCCAGTTTAGGTGCTTGTGATTCACCCCAAAATAAAGTTGTAGTAGGCTCAACTGGCATTTCATATCTTGCAGGGAATTTCCACAGCATTGCAAGGATCTGATGTTCCAAGCAGTAAATGTCATATTTTGGGAGAAATCTTTATATTCTTTATATTAGAGCAGGAGATTTAAAATTTTAAATTTTAAAAATAAACATATCCAGTCAGATGTCAAAACCGATTGATAATTGGATGCCTTCCCATTGGAGTGAAGGGAATGGTTTTTTTCCTGATACTATTGTCATGTTCAATTGACAATGTCACAAAAAACAGTCATAATCAAATATTACCGCGCGGATTTATTTATGTATTTATTTATTTAAATGTTTGTATTTATTTATATTAATTTATTTGTGTTTATTTATTTCTATTTATTTATTTTAGTATTTGTATTTATATGTATGCTTACATTTACATATTCACATATTTATATATTCACATATTTATATATTTATATTATTGGATGTCATTCTTTTGGTCCCAACCCATTTTTCCTTGACTTTGTACATGCAGTATGATGACAGTAATACTCGATTGTTTTTAATCGTACGGATATGTGAAGAAGCATTTACGAGGGCCAAAAAATAAGTAAATAAATGACAGCCCATGGAAGACAAGCAGTTAGGGAGCACAATATATATATTTTTATGGCTTTTATGGCACAGTGAGATCCGTGACACATTGATCACCTCTGTGTAAATGACCCCATCATGTGACTTGCGCGGGCATCTAAAGTGGAAGCTTTTTGCTGTGGTTTCGTCGGATCACGCTCATTTGTATGCAACCGAGCTGTTCTGAATGAAAAAAAGAATGTCAACATTTCTCAGCATATTTCATAATTGCGGTCGGCCGAGTGTGTACATTTTGAATATGTCTGCCAATGATTGAGCCATTCAGGAAGATGGTGATTGAAAACGGGCGAGAGAAAGAGAGGTTTAACATGTTTGGAATACTAAACATTGCCACATTGACTTCACACTGAGCCAAACTCGCCTTGCACTCAACAATCAAAATTAAAAAAAAACACAGTATGTACAGTTTTTTATGAAACAATTTTACGCAGTTACAGTATACACCTCAGTCTTCTGTTTTTTTATTATGCTTAGAATATCTTGATTATTATCTTTTCACCCCCCCCCCCCCTTTTTCAAATTGCTGCTGTGGACTGCAAATTTCCCCATTGTGGGACGATTAAAGGCTTTTCAATTCTGATTCTGAGATCTCTAGCTTGCGGAGATAGCCGCAAATCGGTTACACTCATGATCGACACGACAAACTAAACATGACAGCAACAGAAACAACAACCAATGATGACAGCATAACCAGCCGACGCCGAGCAGGTAGCGTGGCGTTTTTCTTGTTTTGTTTTTTAAACAAACAAGAGCGAATGAGATGAGGACCAACAGGTGCGAGGATGCAGGAGAAGCCCTCCAGTGCCACATCTTGATCACAAAACCAAATCGACTCAAAACAAAATGAAAATGAAGGAAACAATGTCAATTTGGCTCTAAACGCCAGTTTAAGTGCGTAACAAGGAGAAATAGAAAGAGTCGTGCCTGGAGAAAGCCAAGAAATCTTGATGTTTTTTGGGAAGGGTGGGGGTGCATCGACAGCATGTTTGCATGTGTTGATTTGTGACGCTTTAGTTGTGTTTACCCACACTTCCACAAGCTGGGTGGTAGTGTGCGCACGTCATGATGACTAAATCCGCTTGTTTGCAGGAAGGATGTGTTTGCCTTCGACCATCTTGAGCAAACTTGCATTCTGCTGCGCAAAAAGGCATTGGTCTTTTCATCTGTTCTGCATCGTTTTTGTTTGATTTTTTTTCCATAAACCAGGTTTCCGTTACGGTTATATCATATAATATCAAGAAAGCGCAAGGATATTCTGGCGATTTCCTCATCTCAAACAATCCGTTGAAACAAAAGTTAACAACACTGGTGGGTACGCCGCAACAAAAAATGTCAATGTGTCAATAAATTGTCATGTGTCACAGAGGATCAATTACAATTTAACAACGGTATCTCATATTGTTGAAAAGTTGACCTATTGTCTGCAGAGGCATGGCAGGGAGTTGAGACAAAAGGCAAAGCTCTCAATTTTCCAGACGATTTACGCACAAACGCTCACCGATGGTCACGAGGTATTATGGGTCATGACCAAAAGAATAAAATCCCGGATACACGAAATGAGTTTTCTCCTCAGAGTGTTGAAGCTCTCTAGTGAAGATTAGCCAAGTAGCTTGGAATCGAATCGCTTCTCCTCCATGTCGAGAGGAGCCAGACGAGGTGGCTTGGGCATGTTATAATGATGTCTCCTAGACACCTCCTCAGTGAGGTGTTACGGCCTTGTCCCAAAGGCAGGAAACCCCTGGCGAGACGACCCAGGACATGCCAGAGAGACCTTGTCATAGGGAAGAGCGAGAAGAAGTGGCTGGGGAGACGGAAGTCTGCGATTGCCTGCTAAAGCTGACCCCGGGAAATGGACACACAGCTATATTTCTCCAAAACAACCATTTTGAACTGACATGATGATAAATCTGCGTATTGACATATTAATCGCGTTAGAAATGTAGTTGTGCAATGAGTTAAAATCTACTTTGTAGAACATTTTCAAACATCATGGCTCATCACATCATCCATAGCCCACAATGTGAAGAAAGGAGCATCAGAGCAGAGTGCCGATGCGTATGTGGAACTATCGCGGCTTGGAATTGAAGCGGCTTTACATGGGACAGGAGATGTTAGACCACGCATGGGCAAACTACGGCCCGCGGGCCACATACGGCCCGTTAGGCTTTTTAATCCGGCCCGCCGAACCTGCCCAAATTATATTAAAAACAGCGTCTGAAACTCATGACAAAAAGTTAGCGGACAACAGGGCAGATAACTGAAAAGTTGCCTGCCCCATTTTTCACAACTTGAAGCACAATGAGAAAACTAATCACATTAAAAAACATTGTCACAAAGTATAACGTTTTTTTTTAATCAAGATTGTACCTACTACAAATGCTACCTTGCTTAATTTACAGTAAATGTGCATGGCTAGATTTTGCTGCAGTAGTTGATTGTCATTATGGTGCACAATGCAGCGTTTGGATTGCTTCCTATGAGCCACTCAGCCCCTTTCATGAGTCTCACGTACACTTTACAGTCACGGTTTAATGTAAATTTGCGTTTTGTAGCGTCACATATGTTGTTAGCTTCTATTGAATCTTTCTTCTGGGCTGAGGTTCTGTGCATCTATTTTGGAAAATGATATGCAATTGCACGACTTTATAACGCTTGCGAAAGTCCGGAAGAAAGCAGCATGCTTCTGATTGGCTGCCGTGCCGAGTATGCAAATTTCACTGCAGGTTGCCGATGTCTGTGTGCTCGGCGACGGTACACGTGTATTGTTTGCGTGTGAAGGCGAGGGCGTCAGTGAGGAGTTTTTTGAGCGCGCGGTCAGGACAAACCATCTATGATTTGGCGGAATTTAACACAAGTAGGTATTATTGAGCTTGAATATTTCGTTGTGGAATAATATGTTTTGAATGATGAAAGTGATTCCATTTTTCAATAAATGTTGATTTCTTTAACGTTGCCCCTTCAATGAAAACCTATTAAAAACAGACGCAATCTTGATGAATCACAGTGCATATGTTATTTTAATCTATCTTGCAGGGAATTTCCACAGCATTGCAAGGATCTGATGTTCCAAGCAGTAAATGTCATATTTTGGGAGAAATCTTTATATTCTTTATATTAGAGCAGGAGATTTAAAATTTTAAATTTTAAAAATAAACATATCCAGTCAGATGTCAAAACCGATTGATAATTGGATGCCTTCCCATTGGAGTGAAGGGAATGGTTTTTTTCCTGATACTATTGTCATGTTCAATTGACAATGTCACAAAAAACAGTCATAATCAAATATTACCGCGCGGATTTATTTATGTATTTATTTATTTAAATGTTTGTATTTATTTATATTAATTTATTTGTGTTTATTTATTTCTATTTATTTATTTTAGTATTTGTATTTATATGTATGCTTACATTTACATATTCACATATTTATATATTCACATATTTATATATTTATATTATTGGATGTCATTCTTTTGGTCCCAACCCATTTTTCCTTGACTTTGTACATGCAGTATGATGACAGTAATACTCGATCGTTTTTAATCGTACGGATATGTGAAGAAGCATTAAGGCGAGGGCGTCAGTGAGGAGTTTTTTGAGCGCGCGGTCAGGACAAACCATCTATGATTTGGCGGAATTTAACACAAGTAGGTATTATTGAGCTTGAATATTTCGTTGTGGAATAATATGTTTTGAATGATGAAAGTGATTCCATTTTTCAATAAATGTTGATTTCTTTAACGTTGCCCCTTCAATGAAAACCTATTAAAAACAGACGCAATCTTGATGAATCACAGTGCATATGTTATTTTAATCTATTTCCATTTCCTCCTCCAAGTATCTGCGAAATAGTATGTAAACGCCATATTCCTTGAGACAAATTTATTAACTGATCAGGGATATTTTTCACATTTGAAAGACAGTTAATAAATTGGGTTCTTACTGTGCTATGAGGTTTGTACACACTACATTTAAAGGACAACCGGCACCATTTTTTTGTGTTTCCCACTGACATCAGAAAAACGTTTTATAGCATCTAAAATACCCAAAACAGGCAGACTGATATTTTTAGTTAAATGATAAACACCAATAAAAATGACTTAAAAATGAATCCGGAAATGGCCAGTTTCAGAAGGTCCCACCCCCTTGTTCGTGACGTCACGCCAAGACGTCTTGCCTTGCTCGAGAATCAAAACAATGGCTTCAGATTCGTAGGAGATGTTTTCTTGTTACTCATCCAGTTATGAATATGATTCAAATAGTTCTAAAGAGGAAAGCATAAATGTTTGCAATTGATTCAAGGAGTCCTCCCATATCAATTCAAGCCATCAATGACAGCAATGTAGCACCCAGAAAATGCAGAAGATTGCGCCCAAGCTCTGTTGGAAATGGGCTGATTTGTCAGCTGGGAATTTGTGTCAGCGAATATCAAATAGTTGTCTTGGTGCAACACACAACGATTCACCATGGCGTTATTTATGTGTTTTCCTTCTAATTTCGCCAACAACACGAAGTTTTCAGACCAAACAAAGTATCCAAAATGCATTGTGTGTCGCTTTCTCGGTCAGGGGCGGTCCAAACGTGACGTCACATGGGGATCGTCATCAACTCGAAAACAAGACTTCGTGAATATTCAGTGCAAGTCTTAGAACGTAAACTATAGCTATATGCTGTGGAATCTTTGTAAAATACGCTCAGTCAAAGTCATTTGAAGTGATTTTATAAATTATGCCTTGTCCGGAGGCGTCGAATGTCCTTTAATGCTTTAGGTTTAGTATTTCCGGCCCAAACACTCCCTCCAACTGCTCCTGGCACGGCCCCTCTGTCAAATTTTAGAACCCAATGCGGCCCGCGAGTCAAAAAGTTTGCCCACCCCTGTGTTAGACAGTCTCTTTTTGTCAATGGACACTTTGATCGTCTCTTCTTTCATCTAGAACTGCTTCATACAACAAAGAGGGTACTAAAAGTGTTTAAGATTGAATGACTGTCTCTGTAGTTTTTTGTTGTTGTTTTAACTTCAATATGTCGCCGTAAGAGTGACTGCCTTTACAGCAGCTCCTGTATTGTTTTTCTACTTCTTCCTTTCCTTTCTTATTAATTTCATCACTTTGCTGCTGTGAAATGTAAATTTCTCCACTGTGAGACTAATAAAGATACATCCAATCCAAGTTATCAATTTAACCAACTTGTCCCACTTAACAATAAAACCTGAAAAATACACAGAGATTGCCCATGAGTGACCAGGAGCCGCTCTGTCAGCCAGCATCCAGCAAATTTCAACAGAGAATGGTAAAAATAGCAAACCACACCTTGGTAGCAACTCCATTAACACATTCACTTCCATTCACCATTTTTTTTCGGGAATTGAAAATATGACCTAGAGTGCCATTCCCGAATGGTGTTTGGGTGCCGATAAAGCGCTGGCCATGGCATCTGGCAATGTTTTTTTCTTTTCCACAAGGGGGCAGCATTTCCATTCTTTCCATGTTAGCGCTTTATTCCAGCTCCAGCTGTTGTTTGAGCGCTATGTAAACCAATATGTATGTATTGCATTGTATTTTGGACAGCCACTCTCATTTTAAACTCATATAACTGCAGACCCATATAATTTAGGGATTGACTATTTTTTTCTGATGAAAGAAGAGACTCTTTTTTTTTTATGCTGCATTGAATGCTTATGTAGTCCATAAACTCAATAATGTGTTGGTCCTGGAATTTAAGTGAAAATAACAAAAACCCTGGCACTGGAGTGGACACATTTTTTCACGTCTGGCAGTGAATGTGTCAGTTAATTTGTCACTACCACTGCGAAAAGCGTCACCTGAGACTGACATGGCATCAGGACCTACTCGAGGCCTGAGGACGTTTCCATATTATTCTGGCTGGCAAATGAGTCATGGATAGCAACACGGCCACTCAAACTATTGGATTCAAAGACACACTCACCTGTCTGGGGATCGACAGAAAAGTACTGCTGGCCCTGCACCAACGTGTACACAAGTCGGGCGCTGTTCCCATAAGTCGGGTCATCAGCATCCGTCGCTGTCACCTGGATTATCGAAGTGCCTGTGGGGGAGCAACGAGGGGGAGGAGGAGGAGCGGATGAAGAAGAGAAAAACAAAGGCGTTTGGAGATGGGGAAGTAGGAGCGGGACCAGTCAAAATAAACGATATCTGGAGCCAAATGGAAAATAAACAACACCACTTTAGGCCGCTTTATGCCCACACATCCTTTTATACACCCCCTCCCACATATGCATTTTTCCCCCACTTCAACGTGTGACAAATACTTTATTCACCTAATCTAAACACCCACACAAACACACCGTCTCACTCAGCAAGCGTGAACGCCCGCCTCCCCCACCACCCTCAGACTGCCACTGTCTCACTTCATTTCTCTTCATCTCCGTCTCCGATTTATTTTTTGCTCCCTCGTTCAGTCGGACCGTCTGCCGCTTTCACGCTCCCCCCTCTTCCCTCCCCTTCGCTCAAACCTTCTTTCTACGGCTCATGGAGTGTCAATTTGGCAGCGCCTTTTTTTGAATTAGTTAGTAGGAAAAAAACAGGAAATAAACAAAATACAGGAAGCATTTCATACGGTTTGCATTCCTGTAGAGCAGCACGCAAACTTTGTATTTTTACCGCAGATGACTGTTTGTTTATTGTTTATTTTTTAAGATAGTCTCAAGCCAAACAATGTGGTTAGTCACATTTGTCTTGGTCCCTTTATGACTTGGACGTTTGATTTGAAAACTAAATACAGACACTCCCCAGCTTACGAACATTCGAGTTAAGTAAAACGGTACATATGAACATTTTTGCGGGTACAGTATGTCGAAAAATGTTCGGACAGAGATGCTGTAAGTTAGATTTAGTATTGCGCGCCTTTTTCCGGGCGAGCTTGCTTGCGATTGACTGAGTACTGTGCTTCACGCATATACACACATTGAAGGTTTCGAGGCCTGGATATTTATGCGACGGACACCAAGGCTGACCAAAAAGCGCCACGCTGATTGGTCTCCCATGCTGAAGTGTGCCCAACAAAGTGTTGCCAACGAGTTCAGGCCCCGATCCCCCAAGCTCGCTTACGATTGGCTGTGTAGAGTATGCGGGCGGGGAAGAAACCATTCTTCCCAGTTGACACTCCAGGAGGACGCGATGCATAACAAAAAGTAATGACTGCTCGCACTTAATTCAGTAATTATGTGACAGGGTAATATATGTCATCATACTACCGTAGGTGTGAATTTATTAACCACTTTTAGAGCGTCTGTGTTTTATACTTCCCCATTTAGTTTTTCATTTAAACATGTATTTCAAATAAAATATAGCACTGAAGCAACTTACGACCAACTTCACGACCAAATTTGTATCTCGTTCGTAAGGTGGGGTGCGTCTGTAAATCCACAAATAAATAAGTAGCCTACCTATATTTGCCATCTCGGGCACAGTGGCGCTGTAAGGGCCTTCGTCAAAGACAGGTGGGTTGTCGTTGATATCCTGCACCCGGATTATGAATTGCGAGGAGGGCTCGAGGGCACGGTCCGTCTGCCTGTCGGTGGCTGTGGCAATCAGACGGTACTCATCCTTCTCCTCGCGGTCCAGTGGCTTGGTGACATGGATGTTACCCGTCTTCTCATCGATCACAAAGACGGAGCCGGCTCCCTCGCCGCGAAGGACATATTTGGTGCGCCCGTCATTCCTGTCCATGTCGGTGTGGAGCTAGGTAGTGAGAAGGTAGACAGGAAGTCCAGAATAAACATTCTGCTTGTCACTTTTTTTCTGTTCATGATGATGTTCTTTCTTGTCCCAGGCCAATTTCAGAAATATGTGCCGCATGACTGATATATATATATGAAGAGAGGAAGGCGGAAGTATACGCCGAAACATGTCGGGTATTTGAACACCTACAATACACTGTCTGTAAGTAAAGAATCTGCTTTAAATTAAATATATATATATATATATATATATATATATATATATATATATATATATATATATATATATATATATATATATATATATATACACACATATATATATAGTCGCAATCTTATAAATCACCAGACAAAACAATCTCATTTGATTTTTTTTTCAATTAATTCATAAAAAGGAATGTGACAAAATAACATGACTTTTCTCTGGGTATTCTGGTGTCCTTCCACATTCCAAATTAATGAATTGCTCTAAATTGGTTGAGGTTCTGCGTCAATGTTGTGATAGTAGTTTGTCTTTGTGTTCGCTGCAATTGGCTGGCAACCGGCTCAGGGTGTCCCTTGCCTGCTGCCTGAAGACATCTTTCTCGAAACTCACTTGTACTCTTTGGCATTCGACTCAGCATGATTCCGACTTGATCTTGGTTTCACTCCCTGGTGCTTTCTAATATCTTTGTGACTGCTTTATTTTCTGTATATGATCGCTGTCCATGTCAAGGGCTTTGTTACAGCTTCAGCTGTTGTAGAAGCGCTATATAAATCAATATGTATGCATTAAATAATGTGCAAAATGTCAGCTTCTCACACCTTTGAATTTGCATGACCATCCGGGTCTTCATGCAATACCGTCGTTAGGAAAGACCTTCTGTTTTATGTCTGAGCTTCTAACACGGCACCTCCTTCCTCAAAGCTTCTTTACACATTTGGACGGTGACTAAGTGGAGGAAATTGCCAGCACATGCACAGGGAGCGCCCCCGGCACTTTAATGAAAACGCCAAATCAAAGGAATACTGAAGAGTCGGCCAATCAATTATTCCCTAACTCGTAGGAATGTATGAGGATGAGTCCGGAGTGCACGGCAGAGGGACAAGCTCGATCGATCTCGGCCTTCTGTGGGGTTTTATTAGATTAACTCCTGGTGGGATGCCGGCGTAGCGGAGCAATATCAGGGAAAGCGCTCTCATCACTAGCATCACACACAGAGCATAAGATTCGATCACAATATTGGGCACATTAGTACCTGAGTGGCACCTGTGACCCCCCCTTAAATGCCTCAAAAAAGAATGTGCATTTCACCCAGACAGCTAATCTGAAAACGTTGCCAACGAAATGTTGCCTGGCAACAGCGAAGTACTTTTCCGAAAGTATCAAATGGCGGTTGTCAATCACCATTCAGCATACTTTAAAAATGGGTTAACCCAAAGTCGTTTTTTCGATGAGCAAGCTGAATGAATGCGTCGACATACTGGGGGTGTCGTGGGGGAGTAGGAGTCAAGAGTTTTTGAAATGCTTTTTATTCAGGTGAAACTAGAGTACAACTCATAAGAATATTAGACAGCGAACATGTGCTGCCTGTAAAAGCATGCTTTGCTTTTTTCCCCCTTCAAAATGGATGAGTATATTTTGCTTCTGAAAAAATGAGGACAACCAAAGAGAAAGTACGTCCAAAAAAGTCATGACTGTATTCCAAGAAGTGAATCTGTCGAGTGCTTTCAGACATTTGTGCAGATTCTCTCACTGGTGACTAATATTCTATTTATGTTGATTGGTGCCTACATGCCACCTCCATCCACGGAATATTTATGGCAGAGATTCTGTTGCAAACAGATTGCTCTCCTATGAATGATCACAATTCACGTCAGCGCTCGCGTCGGCGCGTTGGCCATTTATAGAGGCACCCAAAAAGAATCGGTGGCAAAACTGCCAAATTCACTCCGGCGTGGAGCACAGAATATCATCTACAATCCCGATGATGTTCTTCAATTAACTCATTCACTGCCAAACATGTGCAAAAATGTTACCACTCCAGTACCAGGGTTTTTGTCATTTTCACTAAAAATTCAGGACCCACAGAATATTGACTTTTAGGACTACACAATGCAGCATAAAAACCCTTAGTCTCTTCTTTCATCAGAAAAAACGAGTTAATTCTTAGATTATATGGGTCTGGAGTTATTTGAGCTTGAAATGAGGGTGGCTGTCCAAAATACAATGCAATACATACATATTGTTTTATACAATGGGGCCTTGGCTTATGCACTTAATTGGTTCCCAGACAGAGTGTGTAAGGCGAAATGTGTGTATCCCAAAAATTTATTTCCCAATGTTTGCCTGAGTGAACCATTAAAATGAGAATAATCCGTTCCCAGGTCCCCATAAAAAATAATTTTCTACTTTCTAATTTTGTAAGCCTTAAAACTACACAAAATATACCTTATTTTATATATATATATATATATATATATTAATCATAATACTATATATATGTATATATAGTATTATGATTAAATAAATAAACTGTACTTTACAATAAAGTCATGTTATTTACCTTTGTGATGGTCGTTAATGGCTTGATGGAATGGAGTGTCCGGTTTCCTCAGCATTAAACAGTTGATGAGGAACACAGGCTTCTTTCACCATCTTGAGGAATGATCCCTTGTAGGTGCTTTCTCTGTGATAATTGTATCTAGTTCATCAATTGTGATCTGCTTAGCTGGGTTGATAGCTTTTTGCATCATGCAGTGTACAGATGACATGTACAGATGACATGACAGGTTATTTGTGGAGCCTGATTGATGGAATATTTTAACTGTTTTCTATCCAGTTTGTCACTATTCTCACACTCTCACGATTGTTTTTCTGTTTCAAGCTCTGTAATCTCCCTTTCATGTATGTGTTTTCTCTCTCTCTCTCTCTCTCTCTCTCTCTCTCTCTCTCTCTCTGTCTGCCTGTCTCTAATGTTTAAACCCCCCTCCCCCCCCACTGGTGGGTTCTTGACCAATCACGTGGCTTTAACCAAAGACGCCATTTTGTTTTTTGGAGACCAGCCTCACTCTCTATTTGTCTGTAACCCCATGCCCCAGTGATGCGTTCTTGACCAATCACATGGCTTTAACCAAAGACTGGGGGCGGGGTATAGAGGACAACAACAGTGGCCACCATTTTCTTGTTAGAACGGGCTCATTCACGAACGACACATCACTCATTGTGGCAGCTCCGTGTGTATCCCGAAAAATAGTTCGTATGCCAAGGTAAAATTGTCATAAATGTAACGTTCGTAAACCGAAAAGTTCGTAAGCCAAGGGGTTCGTAAACTGAGGTTTCACTGTATAGCGCTTTCACAACAGCTGAAGCTGGAACAAAGCACTAACATAGAAAAAAAATGGAAATTCTGCTACCTTGTGGAAGGGAAAAAACATTGCCACAGGTCTGGCCAGCACTTTATCGGCATCCAAGCAAGAAAATAGAAAACTCAAACTAATTCGGGAATGGAGCTCAACATCATATTTTCAATTCCTGAATAAATTAGTGAATGGCAGTGGATGAGTTAATCACATTTGTAGCAGGCTAAAAAGTTTTAACTCCAAACCCGCCTTGGCTTAAATATATGCTTTTCAAACACATCAGTTGGGTAAATTGCACATCTTGTGCGCAGTTTGATAACATAGATGAGGTGATTGATTGTGGATGTCTGAAATGGATGGAGTGTAGCCGCCATTTTGTTTTGGCTTCAATCTCTCGCCAACATAAATTGGCAGCAATCACTTCTTGGCCCGAGCATTGCGATTTCAACCCAACGAGCAGCCAATGGCGCGTGACAGCACCTTGTCAGTAAAAGCTATCGTCCAATCTCTCTTTTCCTCTCCCTGTTCCCCATCAGCGGACTCCTAAAGAAGTTCTAGTGCAGAATCAAATCCTCGATGCCATCTTTTCACCGGCACCAGTTTGAATTTTCTTTCCCATCATTCTCCATCTTACGACATGACCTAAAACACTCAGGCATCGGACCGGCCAGAAGATCCTGAAAAGCCTGGTTTCTTCCTCCTGTGAATGTAGAGCCATTAACAATCAAAGCCTTAACAACCCTGCTGCTTAACGACGGGACTTAATGAGCTTCTTAATGAAGCCCGGCATCATTACCAGAGTGAGCGGTGGCAGCCGTGATCGAACGCTATCCTCAAACGCATTCTGCAGCAGAGGAGAAGCGTCTGCTTCAGATCTATTTAACACTGACCTCAGAACATCATCTATGCTCCAAAGATTGATACAAAGCCATCTAAACTATTTTCTGGTGGAAAGTATCCTCGCTGATTCATGTTATGGTGCATAATAAATCGTAATACACATGGGGAGTGTTTTCCTCAGCTAAATTTTCCTCACGGATGTTGCCGAATAAAGTCAACTTGATGCAAACACGAGATGGCAGTTGGTGCGGCACGGGTGTGAAGGGCATGAGTAGTGCTTGGAGTGCGCACAGCTGATAATATCCCTCTTTTTTCCCTGTATGCCTTGTAACAGCAGAAGATACTAATCATCGTGCGTGTGGTGAATTGAAAAGACCTGCCGGCCACTGAGACAACTACAAGCACTACGGGCTGTTGCCACATGGATCTGAGAAGTATCACAGAAGGCTGGGAGGAAGCCAGATCTTTCATATTAGCCGCGGAGCGTGAAGTGGCGCGTTCGGCAGAGTCTATTGATTTACAGTGTGTCCGCCAATTCAGAGAGCGGTCTCAAGAAAGAGCAGCAATACAGCAACATTAACCCAATAGAGGGCCCGTGGGAATCGTGAGAACCTGAAAATTAAATTGTGCTTCGTGGCCAGATAGCCGAATGACATTGATTGCTTTTAAGCAATTAAATGGAATTCAACGTGGAGAGAGATATTGTCACATATCCCTATATCAACTAATTAATGATTCATCTAATTAATCAATAAATCAACTCATTCACTGCCAGACGATGTGCAAAAACGTGTTCACTCCAGTGCCAGAGTTTTTGTCATCTTCACTCAAATTGCCGGACCCACAGAATATTGACTTTTAGGACTAAATGAACATTCAATTCAGCGTAACAAACCATAGACTCTCTTCTTTCATCAGAAAAAAATTAATGCCTAAATTACAGTAAAGTCTCGTTATATCGATATTCTCGGGAGTCGGAAAAAAAATCGATATAACCGGACTAATTTGGCGCAAGAAACCTAAGACTATCTTGTTTCATCAGAAAAAAAAAATCCTCAGTTATAAGGGTCTGGAGTTATCTGAGCTTAAAATGTAGGCGGCCAAACAAAATACAATACAATACATTGATTTATATATCGCCTTCACAGCAGCTGAAGTTGTAACCAAGCGCTAAACCATCACAAATACATGTAAATAATGAAATAACAGCACCCAGTGCGGTTTTGCCAGGCTGAATAATAATAAATAACCTAGCTGGCTATCTATTTGCTATCTAGCTATCTAGCTGGCTATATAGCTAGCAAGATGTCTGCCAGGCTATATAGCTAGCAAGCTAGCTACCTGGCTATATACCTAGCAAGCTATCTACCTGGCTATCTATTAGCTAGCTAGCTAGATAGCTGGCTATCCAGCTGGCTAGCTATTAGCTAGCCAACTAGCAAGCTAACTTTCTATTGATTTGAGTTATTCCGGATTGAGTGAACGCTGGCGCATGAGGCTGCCGCTGCTCACCCTAAAAAAATAAAAACTGACTGTCAAGTGACCTTTGAAAGGTGCTTATACATTAAATGTATTATTATAATAGGTCACCTAATGGGTAATATTTTACAGCAGAAAGCCATATGTACAATAGTCAGGGACCGTTTCACTAACCAACAAATGCAGGGATATCAAGTAGCCCATATAGCTAGAGTTAGCTAGTGTAGCCCACCACGGTATGCGTTTTAAAATCAAGGTGGATATTAATGCAGGCAAGCATTTTCTCCCAGTTACCAAATTGCTGTCCAAAAATTTACATGCTCCAAAATCAAACAGCCCAAGGCAAAATGCGCATATTTGAATGGAAATATGGATATGCGCAGCAGGTAACTAGGACACAGTGTCTCGTGATGATGTTAAATTGCTGCGTAAAAACTTTCGTTCAAGTGTTCCAACTTGTGTCGATAACTAAGAAGCCATCTGTCTGCATCAAATCAGCACCGCAAAACCAGTAGGAAGGAAAGGAAAGCAAAAGCCAGCCACTTAAACAACCGCAAATCGTTTACAATCGGTGTCTCGCACATGCATGTCAAAAGAAACATTTAGTTGCATTGAAGTTCACACCAAAATATAAAAACCACACCGCCCTCCGACAGAGGCACCAGCGAGGAGAAAGACGGCAGATTCTGGGAAGCACTTTTTCCATCACCTGTGTACTACGGCAAATTCTCTCAGGGGATGTTTTCCCACTTATCAGACACTCTCAGAGTGGGCGTAGGTTTGAATCTTGATGTTTTTTCTTCTCTTCTCACTCAAAAACATCTCAAACAAAACAGTCTCCCGTTTGAACAGCTGGAGTCTGTTTCACAATGAAACGACGCATGAACATGGTAAGCATAAGCAGAATCAGAATCATCTTTATTTGCCAAGTATGTAGAACACACAACGAATTGGTCTCCGGTAGAACACGCTGCACGAGTATCATCATAAGAAAAATGTTCTATTTGGGTTGTTGTTTCGAGAGTTAATGGCTTGGGGGAAGATGCTGTTTAAATGTCTGCTGGGTTTGTTGCGCATGGATCGAGCAGGGTGCGGAGAGTCCAGGAGGATTTTCCGCACCCTTGTTTGGAAGTTAATTGCATCATTGCTGTTCATCATCCAGCCAACTCTGGAATATCCAGTTAATAGTCACTAGGGGTTAGTTGACGGATGTACCTGCAGATTTTGGGTCAACCGGACTGGTCGCCAGCTAATCTTGGGACACATTTCCCCATTGTGGGATGATTACAGGTTTTCTGATTCTGATATGCAATAATTCACACGAGCTTTATGAACCACAAAGTCAGCATGTCCAAAGTTCAGCCCGGGTGGTTAATTTTGGTTACGTTTCATCCAGACCCGCAGCCTTCATAAAATCAATAACGTCAGGCCTACATGTAGAATTGGGTAGTTGGGCAGTAGTATTGTGCGCTGTTACCTGCGTGTGATAAGTGCTGCCATCTAGAGGCTATACTAGGAACACAAATTAGTATATCAGTAATATTGGATTGAATGAGCCCCCAAAGTTTTTAAAATGGTGATTTTCTAGATTTTTTTTATTTTCTAAAATGGCGACAATCAACAAAAATACAAATACTTCTGTTGAACTGCTGCAAAAAAGCTAGTGTGAAAAAAAATCCAATGTCAATTCAATTTTGATATGCATGTTTCAAATGAACAAAAACACAAATAAAAAAGCAAATGTCACACATGGAATGGCTCGCGGAAATGTATTGAAATTACCTCATTCACTGCCATTCACAAATTTATTCGGGGAATGTAAATATGACAGAGCGCCATCCCCGTATTAGTTTGGGTTTTGTTTTTTGGGTGTCGATAAAATGCTGGCCATGGCCTCTGGAAATATTTTACCCCTTCCACAAGGGGGCAACAATTCCCTTTTTCCATGTTAGCACTTTGTTCCTGCTTCAGCTGTTGTTGAGGCGCTATCAACCAATACGTATGTATTTCATTGTATTTCAGAAACCTGCCCTCATTACAAGATCATATAACTCCAGACCCATATAATTTAGGAATTAATCATTTTTTTCTGATGAAAGAAGAGATTCTAAGGTTTCTGATGTAAGTCGACCATTGCTACGTGTGGCTAAGGGTGTTTCTGTGTTGTCTAAGAAACGTTCTCAGGCAATAGAAGAGGTTGAAAAACTTCTGTTGATTTGGATTAACGAAAAGCAACTATCGGGACAGTGTGGGAGGGTATTATCACTGAGAAAGCACGGATATCATCAAGAGGCAACTACAGCAACGACCATCACAAAGGTAAATAAAACGACTTTATTATACAGTACAGTTTATTTCTTTAATTACTATACAGTAGCACATTTACGTCTGTGTAAGCTCTCAGTCGTACAGGAGTGGTCCATCGATGAAAAGGTTTCTTCAGCCGTCATCTGTACTTCTTTGAAGGTGTCGGACGTTTCGCTTCTTATCGAAGAAACCGGAAACAAATTCCTTGTGTGTTCTACATACTTGGCAATAAAGATGATTCTGATTCTGATTCTGAAGAAGTTTGCTGACGAAGTTTTCATCGAAGTAGCACATTTATTATACATACAATAAGGTATATTTTGTGTAGTTTTGAGGCTTATTTAATAACAAATTTTGTTTTATGGGGACCTGGGAATGGATTATTCTCATTTTTAATGTTATGGGAAATACATGTCACATGTGACATGTGCTTTCTGGGAACCAGTTAAGTTCATAAGCTGATGTATCACTGTCTATGTAAAGACGTCTGCAAAGTTTTCCCCCCTATATTTGTAACACATCAAATTTGGTCCCCTTTGCAAAACATTAGGACACCGCTGCACTAAGTCAACCATGTGACAGTTTACAAATCATCAGTTTTTAATTAGTTTAATTCATAGTTTTTTAATTCTGTGGTTATGTGGACATTGTGGTTACCTTGTTGTCACTTGAGGCTGTGTTTTGAGGCTCCACTTGGACACAGTTGTGCATCCATAATCGTTATTGAACATTATTCAACTTTTCAGATGGCACCATAAGCCTTCTCGATGCAGCCATCCTTTGACGAGCAATACGTGATCAGGGACGAAATGATGCTTTTCGATTCGGAAAATGCAAATGCCGCTTGTCGTTATCATAATCAGCCGATGTGAGAGGGAGCAGGGATGCATTTACAGTATTGGCCTGCCGCTTGATTGTTTGTACTTTATCATTTCAGTTGGTTAAAACGTGATGAAAAAAAAATACATTAATAATCGGGATAAATGATGTATATGCAGGTTGGGGGGGTGCTTGTTTGACCACGGCTGCCTCTGGAGAAAGTTTTTGCCAATGTATTTTTAGCCAAGGGGGGAACATGCTCGGAAAAGGCAGCTAGAGGTTTTATTCATCGCTGTATATTTAATGGGCCCGTTGTTGCATGCCATCTTGACCAAAGGAGGAAGTTCCTTGCCTGTTGGGAAGCTAGCGAGCATGTGTTCTTTCTTAGCCAAGGTAGACTTTTTAAAAAAAGAGAAGACATATTGGGATGATAAGTCAAACAACGCTTGTCGTCGGTTTACCAGCTGAAGGATTTATTGGCCACTTCCACAGTGGCAACAAAGACACTGAGGATGGCGCTTGTCTCTGAATACCAAGCATCTCCGCTGAGTATCAGGTATTTTATTTAACGCTGTATAGTCTTACGACATGTGACGTGAAAAATGCACTGGGGTGACAAGATTTGGAGTTCAACGTTAAAATTGAGTCACATGGTAGTACACACTTCCTACCAATTCGCGCACCTTCAGGCGGCCCATCTGAGTGGTATTGCTGTTTCCCTTCCTTTTTTTTCTCATTCAAGACTTTAGTCCTCTGCAAGTTGTAAGCAATTAACCCTTTGTGACCCCGTACAGTACATCAGACTTCTCCCTGTACCCTTTGCTGCAGACCTTTATGCTCGCTGCGCACGATTTAACCTCTTTTTGTTCTCTCTCCAATTATCCCCCCTTACTCCCACATTAACCCACCATCATCCGCTGGTAATGTTTCGCTCCTCTGCCTCAAGTTGTGACAGCCATTCTCCCCCACCAACCCACAACCAAACACCATATAATCACGCTCTAATTGCGGCCGTGCCTCCACTGCGCCCAAACCTAGCGGCTAAATGATTTTTACAGAGAGGGAAAGTTGAATTGAATCAGTTGTGTGCAAATATATGCATCACCCTTCGGCCCACTGTTCTTTTTCCTAGGGCAGCCGAAAAATCTAGTTTAAAAAAAAATTGTGTGACTGCAGCTTAACCAGTGTATGTATATACTGTGTATACTGTGTATATCCATCTATAACTATATGTATCTATATCTATCTAGAACTATTTATATCTATCTATATCTGTCCCCAGCTGATCTGTTTCATTTTCATCTATTTTAATTTCTCTTGGCTGCCGGTGCCGAGTATGCAAAATTGTCATTTGCATATATATATATATATATATATATATATATATATATATATATATATATATATATATATATATATATATATATATATATATATATATATACACACACACACACACACATACACAGACACACACACACACACCAATATGTTATGTGTCATTTCACACACACACACAGGCAGGTATAATCACCTCTGTCCTCCCCCACGACCGAAATGTGACAACCTCTTTCACTTTCTTACATCACGTCACCAACCTCTTGAGTGCTTTCATAATATTATGCAAGTGCACATTGCACATCAAGGTGCCACACAGGG